>NW_028243151.1:0-139268 GCF_964263255.1 Lissotriton vulgaris
ACCTTGAAAAGTGTGTGTGTGTGTGTGTGTGTGTGTGTGTGTGTGTGTTTGTATATCTATATTTATGAGGACCAGAACATGTTTGCACACCAACGCTATGAGGACCAGTGCGCTATGAGGACCGGAAAGCCGGTCCTCATAACGTTTACAGTGCTTACATACTGAGGGGAGCTCTCTCAGCTGTCTGAGTGAAATTTTGAAGAGGGCTTCATAATTCCTATTTTTCAGACAGTGTGTGTGATGAATGCACTCCTATACACACAAAAATATTCTCTCTCTACACACACAGACAGTGCAGTTGCTAAGGACAGAAAGCAACCAATCAGATTTCAGGGGTGTGTCTTCCTGGTCCTCATATTATCAATAGAAGTCTTAAAGTGTGTGTGATGCTGCAGGTTCCCATACCGTCAGTAGAAGTCTAGGAGAGTTTGAATATATCCTTCTAACCTTCAGAAAGTGTATTTTAATTTATCATTTTTGCAACAAAAAAAAAACATTTTATAGCTGGAAACCCAGCTCTAAACATTATAAATCCTAACAGCCAGAGTTTAAAAAGGGTTTTTTTTGTGTGACATAGGCTCGGAAGAAGAAGGGGTTTTGAAGACTCCAATGATGTGTGTTTTTAATGAAAAGTACTAACATAGGGCCAACCATAAAAAAAGATATGTATTACAAATAGTCATTTCAACTTCTCAAAATTGGGACTGGGAATGTCCCTCCTACAGTGAGATAGCTGAAGGTGTACACGCTTCAGAATTTCAATCAAAGTGCTATTTTCTCACTGGAAAGCACCTGCCAAAGGTTTTGGAGTGTCAAAAACAAAAATGTGATAATTAAAAGCACAGGCTCGATTCTGCACACAACAATGTGATGTGGAAATGTCTCAGTGGTTTCACTGTTTTTCTATTCAGTTCCAAGGATGAATTCTGGCCGGCCAGTGCTCACATTCTTTCATCTCCTTACCATAGCAGTGCTCACCTCTGCGCAGCTGTAGCAAGAGAGGAAAGTACTAGAGCTTAGCGTGATCTGAAAGTGCTTGGAATGGAGGATAGATCTGGGATGATCTGTCAGAGACTGGGATGATCTGTCAGAGGTAGAAGAGAGCTGTCAGAATTATAACAGTTTAAGGATGAGGAGCACAGAAGACAGTAGGAAGGATGTACATGACAATGATTAGTGTAAGAAGTGGCTGAGAAGTGGCACCTGAGACTCTGGCTCACACACTACATAGACATTCTGTCCATGGACATACAGTAGACCTCCATGTTGTAATAGGCTGACATTTGAGGTGTAGCCATTATTCCAAACCATATGCAATAGAAAAACGCCCCCCCCCGCCACCCCCCAGTGGATCTGGTGATAACTTGTACGGGGATGGTCCAGTCTTGTATGCTACCTGTACGTTTGGGACATAAACTGCAAATATATGTATCTTTTGTCCTGGTCAGCAGAGTCCAGGAAACTTGCAATATGAGTCTCACAATGGTGCAATGACAACATCAATAAAATATGCTGACTGCAATCCTCAGTAAGGTTTTTTTTATCATGTCACAGCAGAAAATAAGCAACTCAGCTTATATATAACCCATAGCTATTTGGCAAACCAGATACCATAAGCAATCTTGCAGGCAGGAAAGCATCATCATATCATTCAATGCAAACTTGCCCTAGGGTATCAGATATCACTTTGCACTCATTACACGTCCATCACCCATTTGTAATAGTTATGTGTATCATCATCAACTGGACTAAGCACTGATGACAGTGAGACAGGTAGCAGTAAACGGCGCAATAAACAGTGAGGGGAATGTTTCAATTTGAAATCTTTCTTTCCAAATTCATCTCTATCACCAAAGTGCTCGACCTGCGAACTTTTACTTTCAATTACAAATCAGGCTAATTCCAAGTCTCAGTAAACATTTTAATCAAGAATCAGAAAACTCAGACAGAAGCAGAGTCCGGATATACAATGATTTTGAGGAGGCCTAGACGCAGGGAGAAAATTGTCCCTATGCATTTTCCCCACATATTAATGCTGTAACTAAGCGAAAACAAGCATTGGCATAGCCAATAGGTCTCGTCTTTGGGACCTTATAAGTGTTTAGCCATGCAACAGTTGATGTTGCACCAAGGATATTGTGCTGGATAACTAAACACTTATAAGGTCCCAAAGGCGAGATCTAATGGCTATGCCAATGGAAGCTAAACCCCAACTGTAAACTCATTACACATGTGGCTATTCATTCTATGCCAAAACTGAACATAAACTTCTGTAGCCCAAGGAGAGTCTGGAGATAGATTTAGAGAGAGAGAGAGATTTAGAGAGAGAGAAATTTAGAGAGTGAGATATTTAGAGAGAGAGAGCAAGAGATTTAGAGAGAGAGATTTAGAGAGAGAGATTGAGAAAGATTGAGAGATTTGGAGAGAGAGAGAGAGAGAGAGAGATTGGTGAGAGGACTTGTGGGTTTCAAAGAGCTAGTTAGAAAATAATGAAAGATTCTGGATGAGTTTGAAAGCAAGAAAATGCCGACAGGGGGAGGAAAAATTGAGAAGAGGGGGAAGCTGAGGGGGGGGAAGAGAGAGAGAGATTTAGAGAGAGATTTTGAGAGTGAGAGTTTTAGAGAGAGAGATATATATATATATATAGAGAGAGATATAGAGAGAGAGATTTAGAGAGAGATTTAGGGAAATAGATTTATAGAGAACGAGAGATTTAGAGAGAGAGATTTAGAGAGAGATTTAGAGAGAGAGAGAGATTTAGAGAGAGAGAGAGAGATAGAGAGATTTGGAGAGAGTGATTTAGAGCGAGAGAGATTTAGAGAGAGATTTAGAGAGAGAGAGAGATTTAGAGAGAGAGTTTTACAGAGGTTCAGAAATTAAATGAATGAAATGAAAAGTAGATTTATAGAGCGCGGTTGCTGCCCAGAGGCGTCCAAGCGCTAGACACCAGAATAGAAATTGCTTGAAGAGGTAACTTGTTGATATTACTGAGGGGAGTTAAACAAAAAAGTCTTCAGCTGTTTCCGGAATGAGGGGAGATTAGGGTTGGATCTAAGATGAAGAGGAAGTGAGTTCCAGATCTTGGAGGCATTATGGGTGAATGTCCTGCCACCCGCCCTTGCCTTGTTTATTCTCCGAACTATCGCCATAACGGCCTGGCTAGATCGAAGGTTTCTGCTGGGGTGGTACTGTTTTACTAGGTCCCGGGTAATCCTAGGTCCTGTGTCCCAAAAGGCCTGATGGGCAATACACATGGCCTTAAAGATGATTCTCTGTCGCACTGGCAGCCAGTGCAGGCTGATCAGACCAGGTTTGGCTGATTGTCTGCGTGGCAGCTGTAACAGTGTGCGGGCTGCACAGTTCTGCACTATCTGTAGTCTGTGCAAGGTGTACTCCGGGGCGCCAAGGTAGAGAACATTATTGAAGTTGAGGCAGGACTGTATAAGACCTTGGATGGCCACCTGCTTTGCCTCCATAGGTAGAAGAGGGAGGACTTTCTTTAGCATCCTAAGAATTCCGAAGCAGGTAGCTGAGGGTTTTGTAGCCTGGATCTTAAATGAGAGGGTCTTGTCCAGCCACACCCCAAGGCTCTTGATATTATCCTTGGGTACTGGGGGGGTACCGAGACAAGAAGGCCACAAGGAATTGAAAAAGGTGGGGTTTGCAGGGCCCAGGAGCATCAGCTCTGTTTTGTCCCCACTGAGCTTGAGAGATGAGGCGGTCATCCAGCCCTTTACCTCCTCTAAGCACTTCATTAGTCCACCTGACGACGGCAGGTCGGCCTCCTGCGCCAAGGAGACCACCAGCTGGGTGTCGTCCGCATAAGAAATGATCTTAACCCCAAATGGACGAACGATCTCAGCCAGTGGTCTCATATAGATGTTGAAAAGCGCAGGGCTTAAAGAGGAGCCTTGTGGGACTCCGCACCTCAACGGCCTACTCATGGACACTGTCTCTCCATCAAAGAATTGGAATGATCTGTCGCTCAAGAAGGATTTGAGCCATAGCCCAGCTCTATCTACTATTCCGACACTCGAGAGGCGGCTCAGCAGGGTGTCATGGCTGACAGTATCGAATGCCGCGCTTAGGTCATGGACGATCACTGCCACTGACCCCCTCTGATCTAGGATTTTTCTGGTTTCCTCATTGACTGTTAGAAGGGCGGTCTCTGTTCCGTGTTTGGGTCTAAAACCCGCCTGGGTGGCATCTAACAGCTGGTTATTTTCAAGGAAATTCACCAGCTGGAGATTGATGTACCTCTCAAGGATTTTGCTCACCCAGGGGAGCAGAGAAATCGGCCGGTAGTTGCTAAAGTCAGAGGGATCTAGATTGGGTTTTTTCAGCAGAGCTCGGACCATGGCCCGCTTCCAAGCGGGAGGGACAGTACCAGAGGTAATGGAGGCGTTCAGGAGGTCCACAATGGTTAGTAAAGTGACCTGGGGTGCCAGCATCATGTCTTGTGGAGGTGCTGGGTCGCATGGGGACCCAGATTTTACCTTGCGGTCAATGGAGTCCAAGGATTCAAGGTCTAGGGGGGGGAAGTGGTCCAGTGTAGGACGGGGTTCTGATAAAGTGGTTCCCAGATTTGTTTGATCCTGGGCTATGGGGACAGTACCTGTAGAGGGGAAGGATGAGTAGATTTTATTGACTTTTTGGTGGAAAAATTCTGCCAAGTCATTACAGTGGTCTGTTCTTTTTTCCTCGTGCAGGTTAGAAGATGGAGGTTTTGTGAGTTTTTTCAGAATTTGAAACATTTCCTTAGGTTTGGATTTTGCTAGTATGATTTTGTCCGAGAAATATACAGATTGGGCAGATTTGACCTCGCCTTTGTAGAGTTTGATTGCCTCTCGGTAACGGGTTTTTTCCTCCAGAGAGTAGTCTAGACGCCATCATCTTTCTATTTTTCTGCATTCGCATTTCTTTTCCCTGAGAGCCTCTGAATACCAGGGGGCTGTTTTGTGGGAGTGTTTCATCGTTATTTTACTCAGGGGGAGAATGGTTTCAAGCGCTTTTGTGATCCAGTCAACGTGATCCAGGTTGGCCAGGCATGGGTCCTCATTGTAAGAGGGTTTGTCAATTGCGAGTCTGCTAGTCCAGTCATCGACTGGTAGCTGCGCCCAGGATCTGGCATGTCTTACTGTGGGTCTCCCGGGGGGTGGCTTAAATGTGGTCCAGGTGAAAGGCACTAGTAGATGATCAGTCCATGGGAGGGAGATTGGTAGCCCAACCACAAGGTCTGCACAGTTACTGAACACAGGGTCCAGTAAGTGGCCCTTAGCGTGAGTCGGTGCCTTCACTCGTTGGACTAATTGTAGTGCAGCTAGGTCGTCTGTAAGTGCTGTAGCTGTATGGTCCAGGGAAGTATCAAAATGAAAATTGAGATCCCCTAGCAGAGTGTAAATAGAGGCAGTGCTAACACGGTCAGCCACAATCAATGGGAGGAGATTGTGAAACTGTTTGGGGGGGGCCCGGGGGTCGATATATTAATGTTCCTGAAAAGCAGTTGCTAGGGGAGAGTTCTAGCATAAATGCTAAGCTTTCACAGTCTGGAATTGCTTCAGAGATTACTCGACAGTGGTATTGTTCTTTATAGATGATGGCTAGGCCTCTTCCTCTCCCATCAGGGCGGTCCTGTTGGATAATTTGGAAGCCTGGAGGGAGGGCGGTCACTAATGCAGGGTCGGAGTCCGACGTGAGCCATGGTTCAATGAGAAACACTGCGTCTGGCATGCGTTCCTCTAACAAAAGGGCAATTTCCACCCTATGTTTGGGCAGGGATCTGCAGTTTAATAAGAGCATACAGTAATCCTGTTTCGCATCTAGGACCTGCTTAGGTTTGAGCGATAGTTTACATTTTGGACAGATCTCTGGGAGCTCTGTAGTATGATGTAAATGCAGGCCACAGTTCGTTCCTAACGGCCTTATGCTGAGGAGAGCTTCCATGCTATAATGCCTGGTCTTTTGTGGCCGAGATGTAGGGGGCATGGCCCTCGGCCGCAAACGGCAAACTCTCAGAGAGAGAGAGAGAGATTTAGAGATTGATTTAGAGAGAGATTTAGAGAGAGAGAGAGAGAGAGTGAGAGAGAGAGAGAGAGACAGAGATTTAGAGAGAGAGAAAAAATAGATTTAAAGAGAGAGAGATTTAGAGAGATTTAGAGAGAGAGAGAAAGAGATTATCCTGTCTGGCGCCTGAAGAGTATGAAGGTGATGAATCTCACATTAGAAATGGACGAGGAAGGCTTGTTCTTATGATGGATGTACCACTCCCCATCGTACCCTTTCAATCTGTGAATAGTGGACTTGTAACGAATGTTATGTTTGACATGTGCTAGGTGAGCTATTTCTTTTTTTTTGCCCTTGCATGCATCTTTAATATATGATTAAAAAAAACTGAATATTTAAAAAGGAAAATCCCAAATGCTACACTTGCTATTCAGATTTCTGAGCTAATGTCTGGGGTGGTGCCTGTAGGACAAATAAGTGAAAAAACAGAAAAATACTCCCATTTAACCCACATTCAGAAGTTTTCTAAAAAAGGCAATAAGGAAGTAAACACAGCACAGGCGTTGACTGGTCCAAATGCACCACATGTTCTGCTCCTCAATGGAGAAGAGCGACAGAAGGGACACTTGAGGAGACTGTTTCTAGAATATGTTTATCCATTTGTGAGCAGTGTCTATGCAGGTGTTTTGGCAAGGAATTCTAGTCACTCACCATACCATCCTCAAAATATAAACGAAAAGTTCTGCACTTAAATCGTACAAGAAAAGCAGGCCATTAAGTCTTCCAGCGCTGCAGCTTTCACCATTGTTTGAGTATAGAACATGGATTTTTTGTGCTGAAAGACTGCTGTATTCGAGGGAAACTACTTTATTGAGACATTCATTAATTACCATGGGTTCCCTTTGCATATTTAGGCTGCTTCATTAACAATTCCAAAACATATGTGAAGCTCGCAGTGGCGGAGGTAAAAATGAAATGGAGCCATCTCTCCCAACATGGCGAGTGGACAGAAAATGATTGAGGAGGACGGAAGCATGAAGGTTAGGAGATGCTAAATGAAAACAGCATGTAAAGAGCACAGACTTCGGTCCAACCACACAGAAACTGAACGGGTCACTCTTTTTATTCTTATAAACTAGCGGGAGCAGTGGCGCTTGGCCCATGTGCGCGCGCTATAAGAGTGCACGCGAGCCATGCTCTTAATCAGCCATGACAATGGAGTGAGTGGCGCACGCGCAAGAGCGAGAACCAGACCATATGTTTTGAATTATCGCATCTGTGTCTGGGCACCATAATTCAAAACATATGGCGCATGTGTGGGTAACGGCAAGCAATAGGCCACACACGCACGAGCCTGTGGTGAGCTTTTCAAAGCCCCTTACTAAAAGTCTCGCCAGTGCAGCGCATGTGCGCTGCTGCAGGCTCAACATAAAAATGAAAGTAAGAAGAAGAAAATTGGCCCGTGCAAAGTGATGACTCCTGCCAGATCTGAGCCAGTGACGTGAAGATAGAGATAGGGACTTTCCAATCATGTGCCACAGGAATTTTACGAGCACTCGACTGCCAGATAAGAGACCCTGCTGAAGTGACTGCAACTCTACTGGAACATTCTGCCTTCACGAGAAAAGGAGAGAGTGGTAAAATTGCTAAATACATCTTTTTCTGGAGACAGGTAAAATGCATATATCTAGACAGCCCTCTCCTTCACGCTGCAGTAGTGCAATGGCGAGCAGACAGGTGGGATTAAAGGCGTCTGTGAGGCTTGGAGGAGGACGATCATCCAGGGCATGAGAACCACAGCCCTACTGTGAGTTGGATCAAATGGTGGGGTCAATCTGTGAGAAGAAGCCAAAAGCCCAGTTTACGCACTGAACCATGGATGTCAATTGGACAAGTCTAGGCTGAGCCCGTGATGGCACATGGACCTCGTCTCATCGACTCGATCTATCGAGGTCCAATGGCTGCATACAGAGCTGATGTATTCTGATGTTCTCGTGAATATGGGATGTTCCAAGAATACTAGTCTACCTAATTGAACAATGGCGTGGAAACCAAAAACAGGCTGAAGATCATACACTATGGAGGCAGTAGTCATAGGAGGACCAGACTAATGCGTGTACAAGGATTCCACACAGACCAATCCCAAACAACAGCTGGAAATTAAACAAACATTCACATGAACATTTCCATAATAATGAACTTTTCAAAAGTGACAGTTTTCCGTCTGTCCACCAGCCTAATGACTGTGAAAACTGCAAGGAAGATAAAGCAGACAAAGTGATAGTTTGTACCAACCAAAAAGTTGCTAGCGCATCACCACTCAATGGTGTGTGTCCAATAGAAACAGATGGTCCATGGTGTGTTTGCTACACAAGGGCTTTCAAACATGAGGAGGACGTGTGGTACCACCAGGTGAGATGAGGGAGACTGCTGGAACAAGCAGCAACTGCATCCATCCAGTACAGAAAGCGCCACATCAGTAGCCACCCTGTTGGCCGTGCTTTCCTGACAATAGTGTTTCGTAGTTACTATTTTATGCCCACCTTCACAGGTTTCTAAGTCAACTACACACATGCAAAAAGGGTTCTTGGTGGCTGGTAGTTCAAAGACTCTAACGGATTCTGAAGTCAGGGCACTAAAGTGTGATCTTTAAGTCAAAGCAGAGGCTGCAGATAACAATGATTTTAAAAAAAGGGAAATAAGTTAAGCCCTCACTGCTGATAGCTGGAATCAGCAGATCACCCTGGAATCCCAGCATGGCCATCTAAGCCTTTCATCCTTCAGATGTTAAGCAACATTGACAATGACCTCAGTAGAAAATACACCATTAATGCACCCTGAGGCCACAACAACCATCTTGGACATCACTTACATTTTCTTAGCAAAAAAAAAAATCCACATCTTACCCCATTGAGGGGGGCGCTAGAGAGCGCGCAAGCAGCATGGCCGCACTGATGTGAGGCTCCTGCTTCCTGGAACTGATATCCTTCACTTATCCTGAACAATTGGGCGCTAATTGGGGTAAATTGTCGAGAGATCGGTGGCGCTACCCCGCGGCTACAAGTGGAGTGAAGTGCGGAAGGATCTGCGGCGGGCAACCGGAGCGGGCGGCGCCTGAAATCTGAGCCGCGCCGCCCGCCTGACCTGCATGGAGCTTTGACTCGGCTGCAGTGACTGGGAAAGGTCGGGGATTACCACAAGGCAACCAGGCCGCGCGTCCGGCAATGACACAGTGAGTCAGCGTTATCGCTAACAACCGAGTCATGGCGCAGAGGCGGACTGCCGGTGCAACAGGACGCCAAGGAGGCATTTGTGGAGATAGTACTGCTGGGGCGGCGCAGGTTTCCATGAGGCCACTGCGCGAGAGACTTTGCCGAGAGCCATAATGGTGTTGCGATTTGATTGATGGATGCGGCGAGGACTATGTAGGTGAATTTGTGGGGAGCCCACATAGCGCAGCGGTGGAGGATTGGCGCGTGTTACCCCCCCCCACTGTGAAGATCTAGTGAACACCGGGGCAGGATAATAAATATACTGAGGAGGCCGGACATACCATGGCGGCTGCGGGGAAAGCGCCTTTGGCAGGAGAGCCGTTCCGAGGTGTGGGGACAGGCTTCGCGAAGATACTGAGCAGTGTTCTTCCCCTACACGTCTCGGTTACGGTATGGAACAGTCTGTGTCATGCCCGTGGTAAGAGGGGAGATGGGCAGTGGCAGTGCGTGGATAGCCGGCTGAGACGAGAGTGCAAGAGGAGTGAGACCCTTAATGGCCGGTGCGGAGCGCCTGAAGCGACCTGCGACAGGTGCGATCAACCCCCTTGGAGCGGCGGAGCATTGGGTGGTGGTTTGACAGGGACTGTGACTGCCGGGCTGCCACGAGTACTCCCCCCCCATATTGTGGGTGCTGGATGTCACAGGCTGCTGCGGTTTTACGGACTTAGCAACCTGCTGCCGTTGTGCCCTACATGGCTTTGGAAGGGGCTCAAGTAGCTCCGTGAATCGCCATACATTGGTGGAGGAGGCAGCTGGCGATTATGAGGTGATGCTTCAGCGGGACACAGTCTTGGGCAAGTAGCTGACCCAGTGAGGTGAGAGCTGCTGAGAAGCGCTGGACAGAGCAAGCTGCCGCGACAAGAGTGCGGGCAGGATCAGCTGTTGACGAGGAAAGGGCCACGTGGCGACTCGGGCTGGCCCTCACACTTCACCCTAGACTGGTGGTTGCCTTGATTACTCCTGATACATACGCAGAAGGCGTCGCACTCTTGCTGAAATATGGGAAAGACCGACACTCGTCAACCGAAACTAAATTTTGAAGCTGCAAAGAAGGGAAGCAAATCTACTGCTGACGACCAGGAGCAGGACTTGGCTGAGTGCGCTGGAGGGGGAGCCAATTCACAGGCCTCGGACATGGCCAATATACTACAAGAGATGCGGCAAGGATTTGCAACAGTGGTGGACAAGGTGGACCGGATGTCCTCTAGGATGGATGCCATTGCACATAAGCTAGATGGCCAGGAAGACTGCATTAAGGAGGCGGAAAGACACATATCAGAATCAGATGACGTCACTGCAACCCGTACAGTGCAACTTACGAGAATGGATAAACTGCTACCCGTCATAGCCGCAAAAAATGAGGACTTGGAAGCGCGCAGTCGGCGCAACAACATACGCGTCATAGGCTTACCAGAATCGACAAATACTGGTAGAATGGAGGACTATATAGAAAAACTACTGCTGGAGTCCATAGGCAAAGACGCCTTTTCCTCGCAGTTCATAGTGGAAAGGGCGCACAGAACCCTCGGTCCACGTCCGGTGCCGGGAAGCCCCCACAACCTATAATTGCATGATTACTTAATTATAGAGACCGGGATGTAGCCCTCAGAGCTGCGAGAAACAAGCAGAAGTTGACATATGATGGTAACACCTTTTCCATATATCCAGACTTCACACCTATCGTGCAAGAAGATCGCCGCAGTGTTTGTGGAAGTCAAGCGGAAGTTGCGATCGGAGCAAATTGATTACGCACTCCTCTACCCAGCCAAGGGAAGCAGCGATTCTTCACGTATCCCCAGCAAGTCGAAGACTTCCTCCGAACATTGAAACGAGCAAACCGGGGTGGAGAGCGACTGGAGGCCTCGCAGCGGAATGGTGACATAAATGAAAATGAGGATCTGGAATGACTGACTCCGCAAAGTAATCTGCACACATCCAAGGAAACTATCACGGATTGGTAGGCTGGGTCGGACAATCTAGCTGATGCGAGGTGAGATCCTTCCAGTATGGCTCAATTGTTTACATGTTATTGTGGTTCCAGGCCTGCTCCCTCCTCCTCATGATAGGGCCGGCAGCGCCTTTGGAGGAGAACTTAAGGGGAGTGAGGAGACTGTGTAGCTGTCTAGAAGGTCCCCCAACAGGTATTACCCCATGGAAGTACAAGTTCTGAACTATGAGGGGAGGGTAACGGAAGTGGGGTTCCAATTTGGAGGTAGGGTGGGAGGGTGGACGTGGGATTCTGGCAAGATTGGGTTGCTTCAGTGGACGGGGGGAGGGAATTTGCAGTTCTTGTTGATTAGACGTAGGTCTGTGGGGGGTTTGTTCGAGAGGGTTATTTGGTACATGTGGTTGTCAATAAGCACATCTAAGGGATTTACTGTATGGTCGTACACAAAGATTAGTATTACTTTGAAATGTCGTTGTTGTACTGGAGCCGCAGTTGTTGAGCGACTAAAGGTGGTGGATCGGGAACAGAGGCGATGCTATCCGATGGAGCACTGTAGAGATGTACAAGGCCTAGCTCATGACCCCCATTGACAGCACTAAACTAAACATAATTACATGGAACGTACGGGGGCTGCGTGACCCGCGGAAAAGGGACGCCAAATACTATTCTATCTTGACAGACACCAGGTACACGTAGCAATGCTGCAGGAGACACACTTCAACCCAAGACGTAACATCACATTTGCTTGTAAATGGGCGGCACACAGGATCTTTTCTTCTTTCTCTTCCTATGTGAGAGGTGTGGCGATTCTGGTTAAGAGGGGCACTCCGTTCACACTAACGGGAGCCACGTGGGATGCCCAGGGGAGATATTGCCTGACTTGGGGGAGGTTGGGGTCTGATTCTGTTACCCTGGCCTGCTGTTATGGTCCTAATGTGGACGACCCCCAGTTCATTACAGAACTATGATTGTGGACATTGGGTCCAACCATATTGTGTGGGGAGGTGAATAACATTGTGCGGAGTCCGGATATTGATAGGTCCCACCCAGCTCCCCATCATTACACAAAAGCCCGTGCCATGCTGCATTCCACACTCACGGACCACAATCTGATAGATGCGTGGAGACACTTGCACCCTAACGACCTAGAGGGAACCCACTTTACTGCTCATGCGGCTACTGGGGCGAGACTGGACTATATTTTCTTGAGTGTCGGGCTATGTCCGGCGATTTTACAAGTGCAACACTTAGCCAGGACTTACTCGGATCATGCACCGGTACGGCTTACATTGTCCTCCACAGATTATGGTCCTCCCAGAAGCAGCTGGAGGTTGCAACCTACAATACTACTAGACACTGTGTTTCAGGAGGAGCTCAGAGAGGAGATCAAAGTTTTTTTCATACGTAATAAGGATTCGGTAGATAGCGTAGAAATTATCTGGGAAGCTTTCAAAGTGACGTTACAAGGTTTTTGCATAGCAAAGGGTGCTGGGATGCTTAAAGATATTTTGAACACGTTACGTACACTTGAGACCAAACTTAAGTCATTGGAGAGCAGATTAGCTACTAGGCCGGATGGCATATCCATAAACAATCTCAGTTTAGATCGAAACTCACAGCCTACATGGATGAGGCTCGCAGAGAGGCGAGATTTCGAGGGAAGTATTGGACGGCCCGCCGCTATGGCGAGGGGGAGAGGCCTGGGAAGGCGCTGGCAGAGACGATTCGGAGGTCATGAGGCTCTAATGTAATCCTAGAATTGGAAGGGTTGGACGGCATTGTATATAAGGACACTGCGACCATACTTAATGCCTTCACTGAGCACTACACGGCATTGTATACAACCACTAGGACGGGAAAATTGAACCTAGACGCATATTTGGACGATATATCGCTGGGGTGGTTGAACGATACACAGCAGACATTTGTGTGTGCCCCGTTTGAGCTTGACGAGGTCAGGAAAGCCATCATGCATATGCAGTCGGGTAAGCCCATGGGGTCAGATGGTATCCCAGTCGAGTTTTATAAAACCTATATTGATATGATGGCTCCCATACTGCGTGAGGTCTATGAGGATGCACTGGAGGTAGGGCGTCTCCCCCCTTCCATGAGAGAGGCGATCATCGTCTCCCTATTAAAACCAGGGAAAACACTGCGCCACTGTGATTCGTATAGGCCCCTGTCACTGCTCAATTGTGATGTTAAAATATTAGCTAAGCTCATAGCTAATCGTCTCAGTCTACTCATGGAACATTTAATACTGCCTGACCAGTCGGGATTTGTGCCCGGGCGTGCAACATCCCATAACTTGCGGACCATATTCACAATATTGAATAACGTTTCTTCGGGGTTACCTTTGGCAGCAGTTTTCCTGGATGCCACAAAGGCTTTTGACTCCATTGAGTGGGACTATTTGTTTGGTTTGATGTCCCGAATGGGGTTCCTCCCCTTTTCCTTTCCTGGATATGTTTGTTGTATTGCTCACCTACAGCTAGAATAGTGATTAATGGCAAAACTTCTGAGGGTTTTTCAATAACGAGAGGTACCAGGCAGGGTTGCGCCCTGTCCCCCCTGTTGTTCGCGATCGCGGTGGAACCACAGGCGGCTAAATTGCGTCAGCACCACCGTGACAGAGCATTGCAATGCAACTTGAGGCAGATATTGGTTTCCCTCTATGCGGACGACATTACACTCTGCATACGAAACCCCCAACAGAACTTAAATATTATCCTTCGAGAATTTATAGTGTTTGGATTGCTTTGAGGGGTACAGATAAACTGGGATAAGTAGAGTATCTTTCCCCTTACTGATACAATGAGTCGCTTTCCCTTGGACTATCCGATGGCATGGTGCGAGGATGAACTGAAATATTTAGGCATCCGTGTGACGAGGGATAGAGATGAATTGATGCGTCTTATTTACGGGACCGCTATGGTTCGAATTGCGGATAATATATCAAAATGGATTACCCTCCCTCTCTCCATGGCGGGCGTGTCTCTTTGATAAAGATGGTTATATTATTTCAACTATTGTATATGTTTCTTAATATACCCTTTCACCCGGGGTCATTTTTTTTTAAACAATTGCGGTCAGAACTAACGCGATTAGTGTGGGGGGGGGGTAAAACCCCGAGTTTACGGTGGGATGTATTGACGAGGCCTTATTCTCAGGGTTAATTTGGTGTACCTAATTTTGAATTAAACTATTACAGCCCACAGGTGCATTATGCCCATTTTTGGGTGCATCAACCACGTTATATGCCCCTGGTGGCGGCGGAGCATTGGCTCGCTCTTCCCGTGCCGATTGAGGCGGCGGTGACCATTCCGACCCTCATGCGGGATAAGACGCCAACCACGGTGAGTTGCACGGTGGCGGCCTGGGCACATGTGAGTAAGATGTTGGATGTGCCTATGATTTACTCGCCATTGTTACCGCTGGTATATCATCCCGCCATACCTCTTCTTCAGGAGACACTTTTCCACAAGTTTGAAGATCACACTAGGATACACAACTGGGGGGACATGTATCAAGAGGGGTCATTCCGCACAGTGTCGCACGTGTTCCAGAATATAACACAGACACCCCTAGAAACCTTCCTATACATTCGCCTGCGGCAGGGAATACGCTCAATTACTCCTGATTTCCCTTCGGAGCCACCGACCTTTACACCGCTACAGCTGACACTTCAGAACGAGATGGCTAAACGGCTGGTGTCAATACTATACAAAGCAGTACACACACAGAAGATTGAGCAATCTGCAAAGGCAAGGGAAAGGTAGGACCTCGAACTGGGTATAACTCTGACGGATAAACAGTGGGAATTCTGCTCGCTGCAGACTGAGCGAATTTCTGCTAGCAGTAGGCTTAGGATTATCCACTATAAATTCCTACATAGACTGTATTATACCCCAGCCAGAATGTATAGATACAAATTGAGGGATACCGACTCGTGTGATAGGTGTCATGCTGAAGGCGCTGACTTCCTGCACCTGGCATGAGGCTGTCCGGAGATATATAAGTATTGGGCGCAGATTTTTCAGGCTCTGTCCACTATGATTAATGCCCGGATTGACATGTCCCCACTGAAGGCTTTATTGGGGTATGTGGAGCAGCTAAGGGCGGAACATCGTAAATGTGTGGCCTTGACGTTGCTTCTAGCTAAAAGGAGAGTGAAGTCAGGGCACTAAAGTGTGCTCTTTAAGTCAAAGCAGAGGCTGCAGATAACAATGATTTTAAAAAAAGGGAAATAAGTTAAGCCCTCACTGCTGATAGCTGGAATCAGCAGATCACCCTGGAATCCCAGCATGGCCATCTAAGCCTTTCATCCTTCAGATGTTAAGCAACATTGACAATTACCTCAGTAGAAAATACACCATTAATGCACCCTGAGGCCACAACAACCATCTTGGACATCACTTACATTTTCTTAGCAAAACAAAAAAATCCACATCTTACCCCATTGAGGGGGGCCCTAGAGAGCGCGCAAGCAGCATGGCCGCACTGATGTGAGGCTCCTGCTTCCTGGAACTGATATCCTTCACTTATCCTGAACAATTGGGCGCTAATTGGGGTAAATTGTCGAGAGATCGGTGGCGCTACCCCGCGGCTACAAGTGGAGTGAAGTGCGGAAGGATCTGCGGCGGGCAACCGGAGCGGGCGGCGCCTGAAATCTGAGCCGCGCCGCCCGCCTGACCTGCATGGAGCTTTGACTCGGCTGCAGTGACTGGGAAAGGTCGGGGATTACCACAAGGCAACCAGGCCGCGCGTCCGGCAATGGCACAGTGAGTCAGCGTTATCGCTAACAACCGAGTCACGGCGCAGAGGCGGACTGCCGGTGCAACAGGACGCCAAGGAGGCATTTGTGGAGATAGTACTGCTGGGGTTGGCGGCGCAGGTTTCCATGAGGCCACTGCGCGAGAGACTTTGCCGAGAGCCATAATGGTGTTGCGATTTGATTGATGGATGCGGCGAGGACTGTGTAGGTGAATTTGTGGGGAGCCCACATAGCGCAGCGGTGGAGGAATGGCGCGTGTTACCCCCCCCCCCACTGTGAAGATCTAGTGAACACCGGGGCAGGATAATAAATATACTGAGGAGGCCGGACATACCATGGCGGCTGCGGGGAAAGCGCCTTTGGCAGGAGAGCCGTTCCGAGGTGTGGGGACAGGCTTCGCGAAGATACTGAGCAGTGTTCTTCCCCTACACGTCTCGGTTACGGTATGGAACAGTCTGTGTGATGCCCGTGGTGAGAGGGGAGATGGGCAGTGGCAGTGCGTGGATAGCCGGCTGAGACGAGAGTGCAAGAGGAGTGAGACCCTTACTGGCCGGTGCGGAGCGCCTGAAGCGACCTGCGACAGGTGCGATCAACCCCCTTGGAGCGGCGGAGCATTGGGTGGTGGTTTGACAGGGACTGTGACTGCCGGGCCGCCACGAGTACTCCCCCCCCATATTGTGGGTGCTGGATGTCACAGGCTGCTGCGGTTTTACGGACTTAGCAACCTGCTGCCGTTGTGCCCTACATGGCTTTGGAAGGGGCTCAAGTAGCTCCGTGAATCGCCATACATTGGTGGAGGAGGCAGCTGGCGATTATGAGGTGATGCTTCAGCGGGACACAGTCTTGGGCAAGTAGCTGACCCAGTGAGGTGAGAGCTGCTGAGAAGCGCTGGACAGAGCAAGCTGACGCGACAAGAGTGCGGGGCAGGATCAGCTGTTGACGACGAAAGGGCCACGTGGCGACTCGGGCTGGCCCTCACACTTCACCCTAGACTGGTGGTTGCCTTGATTACTCCTGATACATACGCAGAAGGCGTCGCACTCTTGCTGAAATATGGGAAAGACCGACACTTGTCAACCGAAACTAAATTTTGAAGCTGCAAAGAAGGGAAGCAAATCTACTGCTGACGACCAGGAGCAGGACTTGGCTGAGTGCGCTGGAGGGGGAGCCAATTCACAGGCCTCGGACATGGCCAATATACTACAAGAGATGCGGCAAGGATTTGCAACAGTGGTGGACAAGGTGGACCGGATGTCCTCTAGGATGGATGCCATTGCACATAAGCTAGATGGCCAGGAAGACTGCATTAAGGAGGCGGAAAGACACATATCAGAATCAGATGACGTCACTGCAACCCGTACAGTGCAACTTAGGAGAATGGATAAACTGCTACCCGTCATAGCCGCAAAAAATGAGGACTTGGAAGCGCGCAGTCGGCGCAACAACATACGCGTCATAGGCTTACCAGAATCGACAAATACTGGTAGAATGGAGGACTGTATAGAAAAACTACTGCTGGAGTCCATAGACAAAGACGCCTTTTCCTCGCAGTTCATAGTGGAAAGGGCGCACAGAACCCTCGGTCCACGTCCGGTGCCGGGAAGCCCCCACAACCTATAATTGCAGGATTACTTAATTATAGAGACCGGGATGTAGCCCTCAGAGCTGCGAGAAACAAGCAGAAGTTGACATATGATGGTAACACCTTTTCCAAATATCCAGACTTCACACCTATCGTGCAAGAAGATCGCCGCAGTGTTTGTGGAAGTCAAGCGGAAGTTGCGATCGGAGCAAATTGATTACGCACTCCTCTACCCAGCCAAGGGAAGCAGCGATTCTTCACGTATCCCCAGCAAGTCGAAGACTTCCTCCGAACATTGAAACGAGCAAACCGGGGTGGAGAGCGACTGGAGGCCTCGCAGCGGAATGGTGACATAAATGAAAATGAGGATCTGGAATGACTGACTCCAGCAAAGTAATCTGCACACATCCAAGGAAACTATTACGGATTGGTAGGCTGGGTCGGACAATCTAGCTGATGCGAGGTGAGATCCTTCCAGTATGGCTCAATTGTTTACATGTTATTGTGGTTCCAGGCCTGCTCCCTCCTCCTCATGATAGGGCCGGCAGCGCCTTTGGAGGAGAACTTAAGGGGAGTGAGGAGACTGCGTAGCTGTCTAGAAGGTCCCCCAACGGGTATTACCCCATGGAAGTACAAGTTCTGAACTATGAGGGGAGGGTAACGGAAGTGGGGTTCCAATTTGGAGGTAGGGTGGGAGGGTGGACGTGGGATTCTGGCAAGATTGGGTTGCTTCAGTGGACGGGGGGAGGGAATTTGCAGTTCTTGTTGATTAGACGTAGGTCTGTGGGGGGTTTGTTCGAGAGGGTTATTTGGTACATGTGGTTGTCAATAAGCACATCTAAGGGATTTACTGTATGGTCGTACACAAAGATTAGTATTACTTTGAAATGTCGTTGTTGTACTGGAGCCGCAGTTGTTGAGCGACTAAAGGTGGTGGATCGGGAACAGAGGCGATGCTATCCGATGGAGCACTGTAGAGATGTACAAGGCCTAGCTCATGACCCCCATTGACAGCACTAAACTAAACATAATTACATGGAACGTACGGGGGCTGCGTGACCCGCGGAAAAGGGACGCCAAATATTATCCTATTTTGACAGACACCAGGTACACGTAGCAATGCTGCAGGAGATACACTTCAACCCAAGACGTAACATCACATTTGCTTGTAAATGGGCGGCACACAGGATCTTTTCTTCTTTCTCTTCCTATGCGAGAGGTGTGGCGATTCTGGTTAAGAGGGGCACTCCGTTCACACTAACGGGAGCCACGTGGGATGCCCAGGGGAGATATTGCCTGACTTGGGGGAGGTTGGGGTCTGATTCTGTTACCCTGGCCTGCTGTTATGGTCCTAATGTGGACGACCCCCAGTTCATTACAGAACTATGATTGTGGACATTGGGTCCAACCATATTGTGTGGGGAGGTGAATAACATTGTGCGGAGTCCGGATATTGATAGGTCCCACCCAGCTCCCCATCATTACACAAAAGCCCGTGCCATGCTGCATTCCACACTCACGGACCACAATCTGATAGATGCGTGGAGACACTTGCACCCTAACGACCTAGAGGGAACCCACTTTACTGCTCATGCGGCTACTGGGGCGAGACTGGACTATATTTTCTTGAGTGTCGGGCTATGTCCGGCGATTTTACAAGTGCAACACTTAGCCAGGACTTACTCGGATCATGCACCGGTACGGCTTACATTGTCCTCCACAGATTATGGTCCTCCCAGAAGCAGCTGGAGGTTGCAACCTACAATACTACTAGACACTGTGTTTCAGGAGGAGCTCAGAGAGGAGATCAAAGTTTTTTTCATACGTAATAAGGATTCGGTAGATAGCGTAGAAATTATCTGGGAAGCTTTCAAAGTGACGTTACAAGGTTTTTGCATAGCAAAGGGTGCTGGGATGCTTAAAGATATTTTGAACACGTTACGTACACTTGAGACCAAACTTAAGTCATTGGAGAGCAGATTAGCTACTAGGCCGGATGGCATATCCAAAAACAATCTCAGTTTAGATCGAAACTCACAGCCTACATGGATGAGGCTCGCAGAGAGGCGAGATTTCGAGGGAAGTATTGGACGGCCCGCCGCTATGGCGAGGGGGAGAGGCCTGGGAAGGCGCTGGCAGAGACGATTCGGAGGTCATGAGGCTCTAATGTAATCCTAGAATTGGAAGGGTTGGACGGCATTGTATATAAGGACACTGCGACCATACTTAATGCCTTCACTGAGCACTACACGGCATTGTATACAACCACTAGGACGGGAAAATTGAACCTAGACGCATATTTGGACGATATATCGCTGGGGTGGTTGAACGATACACAGCAGACATTTGTGTGTGCCCCGTTTGAGCTTGACGAGGTCAGGAAAGCCATCATGCATATGCAGTCGGGTAAGCCCATGGGGTCGGATGGTATCCCAGTCGAGTTTTATAAAACCTATATTGATATGATGGCTCCCATACTGCGTGAGGTCTATGAGGATGCACTGGAGGTAGGGCGTCTCCCCCCTTCCATGAGAGAGGCGATCATCGTCTCCCTATTAAAACCAGGGAAAACACTGCGCCACTGTGATTCGTATAGGCCCCTGTCACTGCTCAATTGTGATGTTAAAATATTAGCTAAGCTCATAGCTAATCGTCTCAGTCTACTCATGGAACATTTAATACTGCCTGACCAGTCGGGATTTGTGCCCGGGCGTGCAACATCCCATAACTTGCGGACCATATTCACAATATTGAATAACGTTTCTTCGGGGCTACCTTTGGCAGCAGTTTTCCTGGATGCCACAAAGGCTTTTGACTCCATTGAGTGGGACTATTTGTTTGGTTTGATGTCCCGAATGGGGTTCCTCCCCTTTTCCTTTCCTGGATATGTTTGTTGTATTGCTCACCTACAGCTAGAATAGTGATTAATGGCAAAACTTCTGAGGGTTTTTCAATAACGAGAGGTACCAGGCAGGGTTGCGCCCTGTCCCCCCTGTTGTTCGCGATCGCGGTGGAACCACTGGCGGCTAAATTGCGTCAGCACCACCGTGACAGAGCATTGCAATGCAACATGAGGCAGATATTGGTTTCCCTCTATGCGGACGACATTACACTCTGCATACGAAACCCCCAACAGAACTTAAATATTATCCTTCGAGAATTTATAGTGTTTGGATTGCTTTGAGGGGTACAGATAAACTGGGATAAGTAGAGTATCTTTCCCCTTACTGATACAATGAGTCGCTTTCCCTTGGACTATCCGATGGCATGGTGCGAGGATGAACTGAAATATTTAGGCATCCGTGTGACGAGGGATAGAGATGAATTGATGCGTCTTATTTACGGGACCGCTATGGTTCGAATTGCGGATAATATATCAAAATGGTTTACCCTCCCTCTCTCCATGGCGGGCGTGTCTCTTTGATAAAGATGGTTATATTATTTCAACTATTGTATATGTTTCTTAATATACCCTTTTACCCGGGGTAATTTTTTTTTAAACAATTGCGGTCAGAACTAACGCGATTAGTGTGGGGGGGGGTAAAACCGCGAGTTTACGGTGGGATGTATTGACGAGGCCTTATTCTCAGGGTTAATTTGGTGTACCTAATTTTGAATTAAACTATTACAGCCCACAGGCGCATTATGCCCATTTTTGGGTGCATCAACCACGTTATATGCCCCTGGTGGCGGCGGAGCATTGGCTCGCTCTTCCCGTGCCGATTGAGGCGGCGGTGTACATTCCGACCCTCATGCGGGATAAGACGCCAACCACGGTGAGTTGCACGGTGGCGGCCTGGGCACATGTGAGTAAGATGTTGGATGTGCCTATGATTTACTCGCCATTGTTACCGCTGGTATATCATCCCGCCATACCTCTTCTTCAGGAGCCACTTTTTCACAAGTTTGAAGATCACACTAGGATACACAACTGGGGGGACATGTATCAAGAGGGGTCATTCCGCACAGTGTCGCACGTGTTCCAGAATATAACACAGACACCCCTAGAAACCTTCCTATACATTCGCCTGCGGCAGGGAATACGCTCAATTACTCCTGATTTCCCTTCGGAGCCACCGACCTTTACACCGCTACAGCTGACACTTCAGAACGAGATGGCTAAACGGCTGGTGTCAATACTATACAAAGCAGTACACACACAGAAGATTGAGCAATCTGCAAAGGCAAGGGAAAGGTAGGACCTCGAACTGGGTATAACTCTGACGGATAAACAGTGGGAATTCTGCTCGCTGCAGACTGAGCGAATTTCAGCTAGCAGTAGGCTTAGGATTATCCACTATAAATTCCGACATAGACTGTATTATACCCCAGCCAGAATGTATAGATACAAATTGAGGGATACCGACTCGTGTGATAGGTGTCATGCTGAAGGTGCTGACTTCCTGCACCTGGCATGAGGCTGTCCGGAGATATATAAGTATTGGGCGCAGATTTTTCAGGCTCTGTCCACTATGATTAATGCCCGGATTGACATGTCCCCACTGAAGGCTTTATTGGGGTATGTGGAGCAGCTAAGGGCGGAACATCGTAAATGTGTGGCCTTGACGTTGCTTCTAGCTAAAAGGAGAGTGAAGTCAGGGCACTAAAGTGTGCTCTTTAAGTCAAAGCAGAGGCTGCAGATAACAATGATTTTAAAAAAAGGGAAATAAGTTAAGCCCTCACTGCTGATAGCTGGAATCAGCAGATCACCCTGGAATCCCAGCATGGCCATCTAAGCCTTTCATCCTTCAGATGTTAAGCAACATTGACAATGACCTCAGTAGAAAATACACCATTAATGCACCCTGAGGCCACAACAACCATCTTGGACATCACTTACATTTTCTTAGCAAAACAAAAAAATCCACATCTTACCCCATTGAGGGGGGCACTAGAGAGCGCGCAAGCAGCATGGCCGCACTGATGTGAGGCTCCTGCTTCCTGGAACTGATATCCTTCACTTATCCTGAACAATTGGGCGCTAATTGGGGTAAATTGTCGAGAGATCGGTGGCGCTACCCCGCGGCTACAAGTGGAGTGAAGTGCGGAAGGATCTGCGGCGGGCAACCGGAGCGGGCGGCGCCTGAAATCTGAGCCGCGCCGCCCGCCTGACCTGCATGGAGCTTTGACTCGGCTGCAGTGACTGGGAAAGGTCGGGGATTACCACAAGGCAACCAGGCCGCGCGTCCGGCAATGACACAGTGAGTCAGCGTTATCGCTAACAACCGAGTCACGGCGCAGAGGCGGACTGCCGGTGCAACAGGACGCCAAGGAGGCATTTGTGGAGATAGTACTGCTGGGGGTGGCGGCACAGGTTTCCATGAGGCCACTGCGCGAGAGACTTTGCCGAGAGCCATAATGGTGTTGCGATTTGATTGATGGATGCGGCGAGGACTGTGTAGGTGAATTTGTGGGGAGCCCACATAGCGCAGCGGTGGAGGATTGGCGCGTGTTACCCCCCCCCCCCCACTGTGAAGATCTAGTGAACACCGGGGCAGGATAATAAATATACTGAGGAGGCCGGACATACCATGGCGGCTGCGGGGAAAGCGCCTTTGGCAGGAGAGCCGTTCCGAGGTGTGGGGACAGGCTTCGCGAAGATACTGAGAAGTGTTCTTCCCCTACACGTCTCGGTTACGGTATGGAACAGTCTGTGTGATGCCCGTGGTGAGAGGGGAGATGGGCAGTGGCAGTGCGTGGATAGCCGGCTGAGACGAGAGTGCAAGAGGAGTGAGACCCTTACTGGCCGGTGCGGAGCGCCTGAAGCGACCTGCGACAGGTGCGATCAACCCCCTTGGAGCGGCGGAGCATTGGGTGGTGGTTTGACAGGGACTGTGACTGCCGGGCCGCCACGAGTACTCCCCCCCCCCCCATATTGTGGGTGCTGGATGTCACAGGCTGCTGCGGTTTTACGGACTTAGCAACCTGCTGCCGTTGTGCCCTACATGGCTTTGGAAGGGGCTCAAGTAGCTCCGTGAATCGCCATACATTGGTGGAGGAGGCAGCTGGCGATTATGAGGTGATGCTTCAGCGGGACACAGTCTTGGGCAAGTAGCTGACCCAGTGAGGTGAGAGCTGCTGAGAAGCGCTGGACAGAGCAAGCTGACGCGACAAGAGTGCGGGGCAGGATCAGCTGTTGACGACGAAAGGGCCACGTGGCGACTCGGGCTGGCCCTCACACTTCACCCTAGACTGGTGGTTGCCTTGATTACTCCTGATACATACGCAGAAGGCGTCGCACTCTTGCTTAAATATGGGAAAGACCGACACTCGTCAACCGAAACTAAATTTTGAAGCTGCAAAGAAGGGAAGCAAATCTACTGCTGATGACCAGGAGCAGGACTTGGCTGAGTGCGCTGGAGGGGGAGCCAATTCACAGGCCTCGGACATGGCCAATATACTACAAGAGATGCGGCAAGGATCTGCAACAGTGGTGGACAAGGTGGACCGGATGTCCTCTAGGATGGATGCCATTGCACATAAGCTAGATGGCCAGGAAGACTGCATTAAGGAGGCGGAAAGACACATATCAGAATCAGATGACGTCACTGCAACCCGTACAGTGCAACTTACGAGAATGGATAAACTGCTACCCGTCATAGCCGCAAAAAATGAGGACTTGGAAGCGCGCAGTCGGCGCAACAACATACGCGTCATAGGCTTACCAGAATCGACAAATACTGGTAGAATGGAGGACTATATAGAAAAACTACTGCTGGAGTCCATAGGCAAAGACGCCTTTTCCTCGCAGTTCATAGTGGAAAGGGCGCACAGAACCCTCGGTCCACGTCCGGTGCCGGGAAGCCCCCACAACCTATAATTGCATGATTACTTAATTATAGAGACCGGGATGTAGCCCTCAGAGCTGCGAGAAACAAGCAGAAGTTGACATATGATGGTAACACCTTTTCCATATATCCAGACTTCACACCTATCGTGCAAGAAGATCGCCGCAGTGTTTGTGGAAGTCAAGCGGAAGTTGCGATCGGAGCAAATTGATTACGCACTCCTCTACCCAGCCAAGGGAAGCAGCGATTCTTCACGTATCCCCAGCAAGTCGAAGACTTCCTCCAAACATTGAAACGAGCAAACCGGGGTGGAGAGCGACTGGAGGCCTCGCAGCGGAATGGTGACATAAATGAAAATGAGGATCTGGAATGACTGACTCCAGCAAAGTAATCTGCACACATCCAAGGAAACTATTACGGATTGGTAGGCTGGGTCGGACAATCTAGCTGATGCGAGGTGAGATCCTTCCAGTATGGCTCAATTGTTTACATGTTATTGTGGTTCCAGGCCTGCTCCCTCCTCCTCATGATAGGGCCGGCAGCGCCTTTGGAGGAGAACTTAAGGGGAGTGAGGAGACTGCGTAGCTGTCTAGAAGGTCCCCCAACGGGTATTACCCCATGGAAGTACAAGTTCTGAACTATGAGGGGAGGGTAACGGAAGTGGGGTTCCAATTTGGAGGTAGGGTGGGAGGGTGGACGTGGGATTCTGGCAAGATTGGGTTGCTTCAGTGGACGGGGGGAGGGAATTTGCAGTTCTTGTTGATTAGACGTAGGTCTGTGGGGGGTTTGTTCGAGAGGGTTATTTGGTACATGTGGTTGTCAATAAGCACATCTAAGGGATTTGCTGTATGGTCGTACACAAAGATTAGTATTACTTTGAAATGTCGTTGTTGTACTGGAGCCGCAGTTGTTGAGCGACTAAAGGTGGTGGATCGGGAACAGAGGCGATGCTATCCGATGGAGCACTGTAGAGATGTACAAGGCCTAGCTCATGACCCCCATTGACAGCACTAAACTAAACATAATTACATGGAACGTACGGGGGCTGCGTGACCCGCGGAAAAGGGACGCCAAATATTATCCTATCTTGACAGACACCAGGTACACGTAGCAATGCTGCAGGAGACACACTTCAACCCAAGACGTAACATCACATTTGCTTGTAAATGGGCGGCACACAGGATCTTTTCTTCTTTCTCTTCCTATGCGAGAGGTGTGGCGATTCTGGTTAAGAGGGGCACTCCGTTCACACTAACGGGAGCCACGTGGGATGCCCAGGGGAGATATTGCCTGACTTGGGGGAGGTTGGGGTCTGATTCTGTTACCCTGGCCTGCTGTTATGGTCCTAATGTGGACGACCCCCAGTTCATTACAGAACTATGATTGTGGACATTGGGTCCAACCATATTGTGTGGGGAGGTGAATAACATTGTGCGGAGTCCGGATATTGATAGGTCCCACCCAGCTCCCCATCATTACACAAAAGCCCGTGCCATGCTGCATTCCACACTCACTGACCACAATCTGATAGATGCGTGGAGACACTTGCACCCTAACGACCTAGAGGGAACCCACTTTACTGCTCATGCGGCTACTGGGGCGAGACTGGACTATATTTTCTTGAGTGTCGGGCTATGTCCGGCGATTTTACAAGTGCAACACTTAGCCAGGACTTACTCGGATCATGCACCGGTACGGCTTACATTGTCCTCCACAGATTATGGTCCTCCCAGAAGCAGCTGGAGGTTGCAACCTACAATATTACTAGACACTGTGTTTCAGGAGGAGCTCAGAGAGGAGATCAAAGTTTTTTTCATACGTAATAAGGATTCGGTAGATAGCGTAGAAATTATCTGGGAAGCTTTCAAAGTGACGTTACAAGGTTTTTGCATAGCAAAGGGTGCTGGGATGCTTAAAGATATTTTGAACACGTTACGTACACTTGAGACCAAACTTAAGTCATTGGAGAGCAGATTAGCTACTAGGCCGGATGGCATATCCAAAAACAATCTCAGTTTAGATCGAAACTCACAGCCTACATGGATGAGGCTCGCAGAGAGGCGAGATTTCAAGGGAAGTATTGGACGGCCCGCCGCTATGGCGAGGGGGAGAGGCCTGGGAAGGCGCTGGCAGAGACGATTCGGAGGTCATGAGGCTCTAATGTAATCCTAGAATTGGAAGGGTTGGACGGCATTGTATATAAGGACACTGCGACCATACTTAATGCCTTCACTGAGCACTACACGGCATTGTATACAACCACTAGGATGGGAAAATTGAACCTAGACGCATATTTGGACGATATATCGCTGGGGTGGTTGAACGATACACAGCAGACATTTGTGTGTGCCCCGTTTGAGCTTGACGAGGTCAGGAAAGCCATCATGCATATGCAGTCGGGTAAGCCCATGGGGTCAGATGGTATCCCAGTCGAGTTTTATAAAACCTATATTGATATGATGGCTCCCATACTGCGTGAGGTCTATGAGGATGCACTGGAGGTAGGGCGTCTCCCCCCTTCCATGAGAGAGGCGATCATCGTCTCCCTATTAAAACCAGGGAAAACACTGCGCCACTGTGATTCGTATAGGCCCCTGTCACTGCTCAATTGTGATGTTAAAATATTAGCTAAGCTCATAGCTAATCGTCTCAGTCTACTCATGGAACATTTAATACTGCCTGACCAGTCGGGATTTGTGCCCGGGCGTGCAACATCCCATAACTTGCGGACCATATTCACAATATTGAATAACGTTTCTTCGGGGTTACCTTTGGCAGCAGTTTTCCTGGATGCCACAAAGGCTTTTGACTCCATTGAGTGGGACTATTTGTTTGGTTTGATGTCCCGAATGGGGTTCCTCCCCTTTTCCTTTCCTGGATATGTTTGTTGTATTGCTCACCTACAGCTAGAATAGTGATTAATGGCAAAACTTCTGAGGGTTTTTCAATAACGAGAGGTACCAGGCAGGGTTGCGCCCTGTCCCCCCTGTTGTTCGCGATCGCGGTGGAACCACTGGCGGCTAAATTGCGTCAGCACCACCGTGACAGAGCATTGCAATGCAACATGAGGCAGATATTGGTTTCCCTCTATGCGGACGACATTACACTCTGCATACGAAACCCCCAAAAGAACTTAAATATTATCCTTCGAGAATTTATAGTGTTTGGATTGCTTTGAGGGGTACAGATAAACTGGGATAAGTAGAGTATCTTTCCCCTTACTGATACAATGAGTCGCTTTCCCTTGGACTATCCGATGGCATGGTGCGAGGATGAACTGAAATATTTAGGCATCCGTGTGACGAGGGATAGAGATGAATTGATGCGTCTTAATTACGGGACCGCTATGGTTCGAATTGCGGATAATATATCAAAATGGATTACCCTCCCTCTCTCCATGGCGGGCGTGTCTCTTTGATAAAGATGGTTATATTATTTCAACTATTGTATATGTTTCTTAATATACCCTTTCACCCGGGGTCATTTTTTTTTAAACAGTTGCGGTCAGAACTAACGCGATTAGTGTGGGGGGGGGTAAAACCGCGAGTTTACGGTGGGATGTATTGACGAGGCCTTATTCTCAGTGTTAATTTGGTGTACCTAATTTTGAATTAAACTATTACAGCCCACAGGCGCATTATGCCCATTTTTGGGTGCATCAACCACGTTATATGCCCCTGGTGGCGGCGGAGCATTGGCTCGCTCTTCCCGTGCCGATTGAGGCGGCGGTGTACATTCCGACCCTCATGCGGGATAAGACGCCAACCACGGTGAGTTGCACGGTGGCGGCCTGGGCACATGTGAGTAAGATGTTGGATGTGCCTATGATTTACTCGCCATTGTTACCGCTGGTATATCATCCCGCCATACCTCTTCTTCAGGAGACACTTTTCCACAAGTTTGAAGATCACACTAGGATACACAACTGGGGGGACATGTATCAAGAGGGGTCATTCCGCACAGTGTCGCACGTGTTCCAGAATATAACACAGACACCCCTAGAAACCTTCCTATACATTCGCCTGCGGCAGGGAATACGCTCAATTACTCCTGATTTCCCTTCGGAGCCACCGACCTTTACACCGCTACAGCTGACACTTCAGAACGAGATGGCTAAACGGCTGGTGTCAATACTATACAAAGCAGTACACACACAGAAGATTGAGCAACCTGCAAAGGCAAGGGAAAGGTAGGACCTCGAACTGGGTATAACTCTGACGGATAAACAGTGGGAATTCTGCTCGCTGCAGACTGAGCGAATTTCAGCTAGCAGTAGGCTTAGGATTATCCACTATAAATTCCTACATAGACTGTATTATACCCCAGCCAGAATGTATGGATACAAATTGAGGGATACCGACTCGTGTGATAGGTGTCATGCTGAAGGCGCTGACTTCCTGCACCTGGCATGAGGCTGTCCGGAGATATATAAGTATTGGGCGCAGATTTTTCAGGCTCTGTCCACTATGATTAATGCCCGGATTGACATGTCCCCACTGAAGGCTTTATTGGGGTATGTGGAGCAGCTAAGGGCGGAACATCGTAAATGTGTGGCCTTGACGTTGCTTCTAGCTAAAAGGAGAGTGGCATGCCGCTGGGGAAGAGGGAGAGCACCCAAGTTTAAGCTGTGGCTTCATGATCTAATATATTGTCAGGAACAGCAGGCGATCTATGCTATCACACCAGCTGGACTAGACCTGAGGGAGGGTTTGGGTGCTAGCTGCCTCATTAGTGGTTGACCTGTTGGGTTGTGGTGGAGGTGCCCCCTTGCCCGCCTACCCTTTCCTCAATATGACCTGTTCTAGTCCCTGGGTTTCTATTGTTTCATTTCTTTTGTAATGGGTGTGTAATTTATCTGACTGGTTTGCTCTGATATAACAACGTTGAACAATGTAACGGGAAATAATTGATTTGCAAGACGAACACTAAATGTATGTTTATGACACATTGAAATAGCTGTATGTGTATGACAACATGTGCACCACGTTTATGGTTGTTTTCTAAAAATCAATAAAAAGATTTTCACAAAAAAAAACACTTTACCCAAATGAGCTTCCCATGACAGCATCATCAAACACCTTCCATTCCAGCGGAAATCTCAAACATGACAGTCACTGGAAATCTTCCAGACAGCAACTTCGTCTTCAGGCCCAGCTCTAACCCTAGGAATCGGGGTCTCCCTGCTACTGTGGTAAATAGGCTTCCACCACACTGACAGCAGACACACTAGAAATAATTGCTTATAGCAGGCACACTGCCCACTGTTGGAAATGGCAGACACGCTATCAACCAACGGTAATGGCAGACACGCTATCAACCAAAGGTAATGGCAGAAACGCTGTCCACCAACGGTAATGGCGGACACGCTATTCAACCAACGGTAATGGCAAATACGCTGTCAACCAAGGGTAATGGCAGACACTCTGTCAACCAAGGGTAATGGCAGACACACTGTCAACCAAAAGTAATGGCAGACACGCTATCAACCAACGGTAATGGCAGACATGCTGTCAACCAAAGGTAATGGCAGACACGCTGTTAACCAACGCTATTGTGGTAAACAGACTTCCACCACACAGTCAGCAGACACACTGGAAATCATTGCTTATAGCAGGCACACTGCCCACTGTTGGAAATGGCAGACACGCTATCAACCAACGGTAATGGCAGACATGCTATCAACCAAAGGTAATGGCAGACACGCTGTCAACCAACGGTAATGACAGACACGCCGTCAACCAACGGTAATGGCAGACACGCTGTCAACCAACGGTAATGGCAGACATGCTGTCAACCAAAGGTAATGGCAGACACGCTGTCAACCAAAGGTAATGGCAGACACGCTGTTAACCAAAGGTAATGGCAGACACGCTGTCAACCAACGGTAATGGCAGACACGCTGTCAACCAACGGTAATGGCAGACACTGTCAACCAAAGGTACTGGCAGACACGCTGTCAACCAAAGGTACTGGCAGACACGCTGTCAACTAAAGGTAATGGCAGACACGCTGTCAACCAAAGGTAGTGGCAGACACGCTGTCAACCAACGGTAATGGCAGACACGCTGTCAACCAATGGTAATGGCAGACACGCTGTCAACCAACGGTAATGGCAGACATGCTGTCAACCAAAGGTAATGGCAGACACGCTGTCAACCAAAGGTAATGGCAGACACGCTGTTAACCAAAGGTAATGGCAGACACGCTGTCAACCAACGGTAATGGCAGACACGCTGTCAACGAACGGTAATGGCAGACACTCTGTCAACCAACGGTAATGGCAGACACGCTGTCAACCAACGGTAATGGCAGACACTCTGTCAACCAAAGGTAATGGCAGACACGCTGTCAACCAACGGTAATGCAGACATGCTGTCAACCAACGGTAATGGCCGACACGCTATCAACCAAAGGTAATGGCAGATACGTTATCAACCAAAGGTAATGGCAGACACGCTGACATCCAGCGGTAATGGCAGACACGCTGTCAACCAACAGTAATGGCAGACACTCTGTCAACCAAAGGTAATGGCAGACACGCTGTCAACCAAAGGTAATGGCAGGCACGCTGTCAACCAAAGGTAATGGCAGACACGCTGTCAACCAACGGTAAGAGGCAGACACGCTGTCAACCAAACGGTAATGGCAGACACTCTGTCAACCAAAGGTAATGGCAGACCCGCTGTCAACCAACGGTAATGGCAGGCACGCTGTCAACCAAAGGTAATGGCAGGCACGCTGTCAACCAACGGTAATGGCAGACACGCTGTCAACCAACGGTAATGGCAGACACGCTGTCAACCAACGGTAATGGCAGACATGCTGTCAACCAAAGGTAATGGCAGACATGCTGTCAACCAACGGTAATGGCAGACACGCTGTCAACCAACGGTAATGGCAGACACGCTGTCAACCAACGGTAATGGCAGACATTCCGTCAACCAAAGGTAATGGCAGACACGCTGTCAACCAAAGGTAATGGCAGACACGCTGTCAACCAACGGTAATGGCAGACACGCTGTCAAACAAAGGTATTGGCAGACACGTTATCAACCAAAGGTAATGGCAGACACGCTGTCAACCAACGGTAATGGCAGACACGCTGTCAACCAACGGTAATGGCAGACAGGCTGTCAACCAACGGTAATGGCAGATATTGTATCAACCAAAGGTAATGGCAGACACGCTGTCAACCAACAGTAATGGCAGACATGCTGTCAACCAACGGTAATGGCAAACACTCTATCAACCAAAGGTAATGGCAGACACGCTGTCAACCAGTGGTAATGGCAGACACACTATCAACCAACGATAATGGCAGACACACTACCAACCGCTGGCAATGGCAGACGCGCTATCAAACAGTGACAATGGAAGACACGCTATCAACCATTGGTAATGGTAAACAGACTAACCATTATTGGTAATTACAGACACACTATCCATCATTGGTAATGGCAGTCCATGCTTCTTGGGGCCACTAGGCAATATAAGATTCATTGATATCATAAACCAGTTTTTCTTGCTTAAAAATTCTCCCTTGAAATGTGCTCACCACTGGCTTAAACATAAATTGAGGAACCTCCTACCTCTTAGGACAAAAACTATTTGCACTGAAATTCCTATACATCAGGAAACGAAACCCCAGCTCATACTATAAACATCCCTGCATGACTCTATATCCTGGCTAATTGACAAAGTATGATGTTACAACATTCATAAAGGGTGTTTTCATATAAAATAAACAAAACCATGAAATTGGACTCTGCCTGTTCAGGCTTCTGTCCTCCCTGCTGCCTGATCCATCAACCCTACTCTTCCGCGTGGGCTCCCTGCCTGCTCAGCACTCTGCCTGCTCCTTCATCTGCCCTCTCTGCGGCCTGCTTCAGCCACCCTGCTCATCCGCTTGCGCTCTGCCTGCCCAGTCCTCTGAGATCTCTGTGCCTACTCGGCCTCTAATGTCTGGGTGCCCGGGTGAGGTAAAGTGCGTATCAGAGATGGCAGACACTTTGAGGAGTTGTGTGCACGGGGTTAGCAACACTTAGCAGATTTTCAGCCTTCCTCGCTCTGAAATTGTCGCTGCACTTACAAAACTACAAATGAACCACGCGCGCCCTTCGCAGGGACCCACAGCAGCAGCGCAGCACACTCTGTGCAGGCACACAAAGTAGATGCACTGACCGACAGACACAAACCTATCCATGCACAGTGTGCCCTGCCCGCATGTACGCTGCTGTCACATTGGATAGCGCTCCCTACTTCTGTTTAGGTGCAGAAGAGCTTTGTACAGAACTGTGCGAATGTATGCACACGGGTACAAACTGCATCATCCGTATGTAAATGCAGACAGCATGCATGAACACTGCACATGGCACTAGCACACATTGAGACGTGTATTTGTACATAGACACGCACATGTATGTACACACCTAGATACCCACACAACTTGTAAATCACGGTCCAAAGACCACGAACGTGTACGTATGGAAACGCGTTAGACATCCACATTTTAAAATTCAATCGTATCATAGCAGTATTCTACGGACGCTTACACGCACAGCACCCCCCACACATGCGGGCAATGCACATGTATGTCACGTATGCCCTTCCGCAGGGAAGATGACACAGCAGGAGCGGGGCCTTTGACATGAAAAGTTTTGTGTTTGCAATAGGGTACAGTGGACAGGACTTGATTAGAATCAGCATTCCGGCCCGGAGGGCCACATGGGTATGAATGCTATGTTTTGAACAGATGGTGTTTGTCAACGGTGCGCTACGGTCGGTACCGACCTTAGCACCCCTTGTGTTTTCCATTAGTCCATTAGGGGTAGGGTGTTGTTAGGTCTTTAATCTCGTACTCCCCTCAGACCCTTTCTACTTTTTGTCTTTTCCTCCGTTTGTCAACGGTGCCCATTGGGAAATACGTGACTTGCTATCAGTGACTACAAGTATCAGCATGCCGGGAGAACGGCACACCTGTGTGCCATGAAATGAGTGCATGCGCATACATACTTTCAAGCCGTTTAAGCTGTTGAACACCATTTTCCTCTGATGAAGGAGCCGTAGTGCTCTGAAACGTGTCAGGATTAAAGGACATTACTTTGAACTCTGAAATGGTATGCTGTTTTTATATCCCTTGTCCTGGTCAACAGACTCCAGGAAACCTACAATATGAGTCTCACACTGGTGCACTGACAACATCAGTAAAATAGGCTGACTGCAATCCTCAGTAAGCTTTTTTTTATCATGGCACAGCAGAAATTAGGCAACTCAGAATATAGGCCATGGTCATTTGGCAAACCAGACACCATAAGCAATCTTGCAGGCAGGAAAGCATCATCATATCATGCCAGTGCAAACTTGCCCTAGGATTTTAAAATCTTGCACATTTAAGGTAACATTACAGATTCAGTCATTAGAGGCAGGATCACCTACTCTTTCACTAGTGATAGTTGCCGAAAAATGTTGTGCACCTCCTCTGGGGTGTATAACTAGAAAAGGTAAGGAAGCAATAAGTGCCTATTGTGCTGTTCCTATTGAAGCAGGGTCAAGATTGATTTGCATTTGGCTTGGTCCAAACAGGTGGCATGGTGGGCAAAAGAACAATGGGTTGGAAAGCTATCCAGAACACTTGCCAGTGGTTAGATATATTGCAAGCATCCTCTCATCACCTTTTGTGAGTTTGTTGTAATGGTCCAAGTGGCTATATGTATGCTCAGTCAGGGGTCCTCTCTCATGGTGCACTGGAGTCAAGCTAAACCTGACTGAAGAGCCCCGAACATGGTGAAACCGGTCTTGGGTTGCAAATGGCTGGGTCCAAACTGGGATGGCATTGTGGGCAAAAGTGATTAGACAGAACATTATTTTCATCACCTTTTGTGCTTTTCTGATCTCGGATGTTCATGTCCTCTTTGTTCTGGTTCCCCTGGTCATCTGGTTCTCTTTGCCTTGGTGTGAGACTTCCGGAGCCTGCTCCTCCTGGGCTTCATAGTGATATTCCTGGTCTCCTTTGTCCTGGTCCTCCTAATGCTGGTCCTCTGCAAATGCCTATGCATGTAGGAATCGGAATCAAATTTGTGATTCCTTAACATTGGCTAATAGCGATTCGGAAGTTGCCAATCGCTATTAGCTAATGTGACTCCTTTCTTTCCTATGGGCCTGCAGGCCCATAGGAATGAATGGTAATGCATTTGCAAAGTGCAATTACCAAATTGGTAATCGTAAATTACAAATGGAAATCCAAGGGCGCCGGGGGCTTAAGGCCCCCCTGAAGCACCCCCAAAAAAAAGTAAGTGTGCGCATGTGAAGCAAAGTGCGCTACATGGCATGCTTCGAAAAATGCATTTTTGTGCATTTTCCGAAGCATGCACAAATTGCCATCAACTTGAAGTTTATGGTAATTAGCGTTTCCTAATTGCACAGTTTGTATTTAGGAAAGGCATAAACGCCTTGGCATTACGGAATCGCAAATTGCGATTCCCTAAATGCATTCGCAATTTAGATAAATCTGATGACCTAAATTGCAAATGACAAAAGGTACCTGCATTGGAAAAGGCCTTTTTCCATTCGCAAACGGGCCAATTCTGCGAATCGGCCAGTTTGCGAATGGGAAAAGGCTTGATGCATATCCCCCTAAGGGAATAAATTAAATGCAACTTTTAAATCCAGTACCATGTGCGCTAATTGAATTGCTTTCTGATAAGCATGACGTGAAAACTTCACTCCCTTCTTTTCAGTTGACCCGATTTGGGGCGTGTGCTAAATTTACTAAAATCTGCTGTGACAGGGGGCGGAAATCGGGACTGTCCTGGCAAATCCAGGACATCCTACTTATCAAGTACTGGGAAAATAAATACTAGACTTAAGGAAGCACAAATGCAGTTTCCATCTTCCGAGCATATTACTGATGTAGCTGCCTTTTATTTATGCTGAGGTTGTTGAGAATAATGAGAAAATCAACAAAACAGATATTTTTCCCAATTCACTGTACATATCAAAAACAAATACATGAAGAAAACACTTCAAAAGAATTTTAGAGCTATCTATTCCTAAATTATTACCAGCGCACTCTCAGTGTTGCCAAGCTAACAAATTAACAGAAAATCATATTTAATTATCAGCTCCATGCCTTATTAGAATCCGGCAACATAAATAAAAGAGCAATATTTTTCTTCTGCGACCTTATTATATTACTGATCAAAAATGGGGCAAACATGCAAAGCAGGTGTAGATGAATGCCACATTTAAAATAGTTTAGCTTAGCCACTTGCACAGGCGGTACCTCACTACTTTCTGGCTACATAAAACACTTCCAGTCTAAGCAGATACACACTTTTAAGCCATCTTGTGTGTAGGTGTGCTCTAAAAAACAAAGATTCATTATGCTTTTGCCCTTTTTTAAGAGAAGCAAAACAGCATTAGCTGTAAAAAAAAAAGGTATAAACGTGTAGCCTTACGTATGTTATGTTAAAAAAACACTTTACAGTTTACGGATTGGGACTGAAAATTCAAAAGCAAAATATTATTCTGTTAGGTTTTTGGAAACATCTAGTGGTTGATTTCAAGATGGCCGCCCCTTTTGTCCAGCAATGGGAGCCATTTGGTAGTCCTTTCTCTATTTACTGACGTTGTAGAATTTTCCAGAAGCAGAAGACATTCAGTTGTTGTACTGACTTGTGAGAGATTCTACAGTTGTTACATCTCCATTGTAAAGTGAGTGCATGTTTCATTTTTATTTATTTGTCCTCAAAGATAGAAATCTTTATTTTGAAGAACACCTAGCTGAGCTTTTGATGCAGAGTGCAGGATAGTGAATTTTGCTGTGGGTTTAGATTTGAGTGCAGGTTTCAGTAGTGAATCTAGCATGTGCTTTAAGGTTGGAGGAAGCAGTTGTATTGATATGTATTGCAAGTGCTGGAATGTAGAGACTGCAGCACTGCTGTTGAGGCACAACCTGGATTTAAGCTCCATTGTACAGTGGGTGCATGTTTCATTTTTTATTTAATCGTCCTCAAAGATAGAAATCTTTATATATATTTGAAGAATACCTAGCTTTTGATACAGAGTGCAGGATTGTGAATTTTGCTATGGGTTCAGATTTGAGTGCAGGTTTCAGTAGTGATTCTAGCCTGTGCTTTAAGTTTTGAGGAAGCAGTTGTGTTGATTTGTATTGCAAGTGCTGCAATTTAGAGACTGCAGCACAGCTGTTGAGGCACACTCATAGCATGATTTCAAGGTGCAAGTTGATGGTTGCAGTTTATGGTTGCAGGGACCATGTTGCAGTACTCGAGTGTAATTCATTTTCAAAGTAGTCAAATATTTTGGAAGTTACAATTCAGCCATGGGTGCAGATGTCTCAAACTAAAGTGACATGCAGTATTTCTTCTCAAAGTGACTACAAAGCAGTGCTATTTTGATTCAAACATATGATAGGTAAATTATATTGCAATCTCTGGTTGCATCTTTTGTGCAGGGTACTTTACAAAAGACCTCCATATTATGCCATGCAAACCCGACAAGCCTCAACCTTTTTAAAATAAGTTAATAATAATAAAATAATTTAAGGAATCATTCCAGATTCTCTGGGCTGCCAAGTTCTTGACCTGCTTTTACAAAACATGTTTTTGCCGCTAGTGGGCTTATCTTTTTATTCATGTGAAAATACACTTGTAAACTAAAACTCAAAGCGCATAAGTAAATGTCTACCATAAAATAGATCCGTCATCATTTGTCTGAAGTGTGTTTTATTTAAATTGTGTATTTCTTTCCTGCTAGAAATCTGTGAGCACTCTTACCTCAGCATTGATCACCGTTGCTTGGATGGTGCTCTTCTGTGCGTTTGTCAGAGCTCTGTCGCTAGTACTTGGCAGTGTTCCTTAGCCAATCACAGCAGATGGAACATTCTGTGTTGATGCTACTGTTTAGCTGTCACAGACATAACCCATTCCTTAGCCCACAGTCAAATGATATATCGAACCTAAACCTCCCTTTACAGAAAGATCATTTGAATGTCATTATTTGAACTTTGAGGTAAAACTCTAATGAAAGGAATAATCAAGACCATTAAAATACAAAGTGCTTAAAATGAGTAATTTGTCAACCTCTGGTATGTGTTTCATCAGGGCACTGACATTCTGTGGCAGGGAGGGGCCAAATTATCTGGCATGGTTGGCTAAATTATGTGGCAAGAAGATACAAATTATGTGGCATAGTATGGCACATTGTAAGGCAGTTTTATTTTGACTTTTGTAATATTTAATACATTTTAACAGTGTCTTACAGAAGTTTTCATCTCAGAACTACCAATTTAATACTGAGAATCAGCAGTTAGCAACTGAATGGTGACCAGTCTTTGCAACTTGCATTTCAATACGCAGATGCACGCGTTTCCACACTAATATTTTTTGTTAAAATCTGCAAACATGCAGCAGATAAAGGATTATGTACAAATGCTACGAATCCATAACTATGCAGAAGATGCTGGAGCTTCTGACTCACATAATTCAAATGGCCGTGGTTTGAATAGGGCTGTACACTTTTCATCTCACAAATGAGATTACATGTGTATGCATTAGATTACAGATATTAGTATCCGATTCCTACCACATCCTTCAGTATTTCACATCTTATTCTGCAGCAATAGAGGATGAGGTTACCACTATAACAATAATCATAAGGTTATTTATGTAAACCTTTATAGAAAGGCATACCTTGAGGGCAAAATCTCGTTTAAGAACAGATTGCCCTAGTATAGTAATTTAACCCTCTATAAGGGCCAGAGAGCCCTAATCTGCAGGCAGATTCTGATGTAAAGACCAAGGGCACAAAGTCAGATTCTAATATAAAGTCAGAGATCTCTAACATCAAGCTGATCCTAAAATGAAGGACAGAAAACCCCAATCTGTGGAGAATATTGGGGTTTCCTGGAAACACCTAACCTTAGGTCAGACACTCATGCCAGATGCATAGAGTCATCACCTAGGAGCAGAGTGTATATAACATAAATGGTAGTGAGAGCTATAACCTGAGAAAGAACCTGAAATAATAGGGAGAGGACCAGAGCCAAGGACTGCAGGTGCCACAGGGAGATTAGAATAGATCACGATACGTGAGTCAGATAACTCTAACCTGGAAGCTGATCTTAATATATAGGCCACCAAACCTGAAGGCGGAACCTAGAATAATGGAAAGAAACCTCTAAAACACAGTGAGATCCTGATGTGACATGAATAGGGGCTTAATCTGGGAAGAGATCTCTTAACAGGGAACCTATACGGGCAGATCTTAATATGAAATACAGAGTTTACCTTTTTGTAGGGTAGAGAAAGTAGGTGCTGGTTTCTGATGTAAGGGGCAGGAAACCATAGAAAGAGATAGTGCTTGATATAAGAGGCAGAAGTATGTTACCTTTCAATATATCCTTTACTGTGTGCAGAGAGTTCTAAGCTTGGGAAAGACACTTTTTTAAGAATTAGAGGTCCTTCCCTGAGGATAATGTGCACCCTTGTCAACCTTTTCCTAATGGAGAGAGGGGCTGGCCTATGAGGCAGATATGATGACCAAGGAGAGAGTTAAGAAGTACAAAATAAAAAATGTATATTTCTGATGGATACTTCTAAGTGTAGATTCCTCCCTTTTGAAAGCACCAGACTGCATCCAGAAATGTTTTCAGCAGTGCTCCTGCAGGCTGCTATGTGGAACCGTGTATCTCTGTGCTGGCTCTGCCCTTCCCCGGAAGTAAGGGAGTAGTGCCTCATATAAGCGCTATATACAAGCTCACCCCCTGTTCAATACACCAACCCATGCCCAAGTCATTCACCCACTCATTTACTTTTCACTATAAGCTCACTGTTCACTTGTCTGCTCTCATTTCTTATTCCTTGCTCGTCCACTCATGTATTGACATACTCGCAAGTTTCTCTGCTTACTAACATAAACTCCATCTCTTAATCTTCAATAAATACTCACTCGCTCATTTCTCCTTACTCACTCCTTTAACATGCACACATTGCACCAGAGTTGTCAATTAGCTCCACATCACCATTCTTTTCTGGCAAGTCCTGCCTTTTTAGCTAACAGGAGTTTGGATTCTACTACCTTTGCTGTTGCTTTCCCAAATTATGATATATATAGGCAAGAACTATATATCAAAATGGTATTGTATAGAACAACTCAAGTGTCGTTAGGTAACTGATAACATTGCGCTTATTGGTAATTCTGCCCCTCACATATCCATTAGCTCACTCCACAGTGACAATCTATACTTATCCTTACTTAATACTCAAAGGCTCATGAATCAGTCCTTAGTCACTCAAAAGTCACAGATAATGTATTTGCTCTTCACACATACAGCACACACCTCTGTCTCACTTATTTCTTCCATATAATAACCTCTTTTGCTAACTTCTTACTCATTCACAGCTATTCCCACTCATACTTGTAGGAAAGTAGGATCTGGGTTTATGCTTACCCCCACTTTTCGCTTGGTGTTATGCTGTTTCTAACAAGTCTAACTGGGACCTGCTAATCAAGACCTCAGTCTCTGTGCTTTTTCCCCTGAATTGGATATGGTGAGGACTTGGATACATCCCAGATTGGCTACTGGTGTACAAATATATGGCACTGAGGTACCCAAGGAATAGGCACACATACTTCTAAATTATAAGGAGAAGAATCAGTACTTGGTCTGTCGTGCTGACTTTAGGTCTGAATCCAGCTTGTTAGGGGGTTAGGATATCTGCACCCTCAATCCACTCATTTAATTTGTTTAGCAACTGTCTCGCTTAAACCTTTTGGAGAATGTCAAAAAGGCTTATTGGCCTATAATTAGCAGGACTACACCGATCCCCCTTTTTGTAAATGAGACTAATCTTCGCCCCTTCCAGGCAGTTAACATAAGAGGCGCAGACTAACATGGGATTTTGTCTGCTCCTGGGGCCTTGCCCAATTTAATTGCACTGATAGCTATCATGGTGTCTTCTAGTGTGAAGTTAAGGTCAAAAGGAGGCAAGTTGATGCGAAAAGGTCGATTGCGGCCTGATCGTATAACTTAGTGAAGTGATCTACCTAAGCCTCAGGATTCAGGTGACAGTCTACTTGTAATTTGGAACTCCTGCTCCCATGGGCAACTTTTTTCCAAAATGACAAGTAACGCTAGACCTTGCAGCCTTTACCAGATCGCTTCAGCTGGCATCCACTCCACTTGGCCCTTGCACTTCTTACTGTCTTCTTGTATAAGTCCCTGGCTATGCGGACCTCAGGTAGATTTTTAAGAGCATTCCCCAGTACTTGTTTTGCCAATCTACAGTCCTTTGAGTACCATAGATTACTATCTACATTACGCGCCCTGGTAGGGGGCTTCTTTTTTTGGTGGTTGGGTCAAGATCAGTATTAAAGATGCTACCAGCTTTGTGTGTATATAAGTGATAAAAATCCTTGGATTTTCCAGGCTATTTAGGTGAGACAGAACACTCACAAATATGTTATATATCTCTGTCATGGTCTCTGCATTCCCCACAATTGAGAGCAACTTGGTGGACCTATGTTTGTTTCCCATTATTGGCATTATTTGTGGTGCTGTAGGGGTGGGTAGTTGGAGCTACAACCCAGGATGTTTAGGTGTAAGGGGTAGAAGCTACTCTCCTCTCTTATCCACTTCAGAGTCCGCCAATCTTTCCCACATGACAACTCTGGTCATGATGCAATCAATTTTTGATCTTATAGAACCTTTCTTAAATGCAAATGCCCCAGCTTGTCAGATACAGATCTCCATTACATGCCCTCAGCCCATTTAGTGTCATGAAGTGGACAACCTGCATGGCAACCACTGAGCTTAAGATATAGGATCTTGAGCTGAGGGAAGGGAAGGGATACCCCACCACTAAATCACAGCCATATATGGTTTCAAAGTCTATATTAAAATCTCTACCTATAATGACCATATCCTTGGAGTTGATCTGTCTAACAGAATGTTGCAAGATGTTTACAGTAGACAATTCCACACTTCTGCTCCTGGGTCTACAGTAGACAATAAACAAATACCTACAAGTCTTCACTGGGGAATACATTTTTAGCCCGAAAATATCTGACGAGTCAATGTTTTGATTCGTCGGTTTAAATCAATTTGACCCAAGTCCAATGGCCCCCTGATGCCCTGCCTCGAACTGATGTCAGTGCTTTGACATGATATGTGGTGTAGCCAGATTTAAACTGGGGTTCAATTGCCCACATCTCTTGGAGCTTATATACATTGAATTGGTCTATATATTCTCTACAGTCTGGTGCGGCTCTTTGGACTTAATACTAGCAACGTTCCACAAGAGAATTCTGATTGTCCCTGCTGAGTTGGAGCTTTGGCTAGGGTGAGGAGAATTAGAGAACAGAGATGCCAGTCTATGGGATACACTTATTGGAGAGGACAGAGATGCAAAATCGTTGTGTGTGCCCTTTGTTGGTGTCAAATTGGCAGTAGTTGTTATGGCATTAACAGGGTCAGAATCAGAATCAGGAACAAGATGCATCTATAGCGCAAATCATGGAGGAAGGGGAATCCACTGGAAGGAAATGAGCCCTCTTTGATGGTACTAGATTTAATGTACTTGCGAATCCAGGTTATTCTGGTAGTTCCCCCCTCTAGGGGATGTGTTGATGCCCCGAGTAACATTTTCACACATCGTCAATCTTGGGCATTCAAAAGTGAAAGGGGTTCAAAAGTGTTTTTTGTGACTATTTTGAAAATGAGTTGGCCATGGTTGCTGATGGGTGTATTCCAATTAGAGGTGAGCTCAGCAACTGGTCTTTCGAAATACATTTCTGGAAGCATTTTAATTTGGTCTAGAGGAGAAGTCATTGAGCTTAATCGCAGAAGAAGCAATTCTACCAATAACGGAGGCTTGAAGTTAACTAATACTCTGTCCCCAGAACAGTCATTCGGATGTTTGTCTAAACAAGGGACTCTTCCTACACATTTGCCCTCTTGGGCTAATTCCTGGGACCATCTTGCATTTGTTTTTATCCAGTGAGCAGCTTTGTTTTTCAGTGGCAGGGAATCTTCGCTTGCACCAGGGGGTATCCCAGAAACATTCTGGAGGACAATCAGGTAGGGCGTGCACTTTGGGGACAATGGGGGTGGGGGTCAAACATTCGTCCCGATCAAAGATCTGGGTTTAATCCATATTTTATGTTTTGCTCACCACTCCATACCAGTTGGTACCCAGCCATTTGCAAATCAGTCTTGACCCTGTCTCCCATGGAATAATCCAGCCCAAATTGCCAGGCCACGCCCTCCCTGGACCAGAAACTAGCATCCTGGGACCAGTTCCCTGGTATCACCCCACATCAGCCAGGCTAGATTGAATCCAGTGGCATAGTGAGCCTGGGACCCACTCCTGGGCATACCTTTTGCACTTAGAGTGACTATAGCAACACAGAAAGATGATGGACAGAATGTGAACATTGTCAAACATTCACCATGGCTGGGTACAGACTGGGATGATGTGGTGAGCAAAAAACAATGGATTCAACCCAGACATGTGACTGGGGTGAATGTTTGCATTGTTAAACATTCCGCCCATCATCTTTTCGTTTTGCTCTTCCTAAATGGCCATTTGTGCTGGACATGCCTTTTCTTTCCACCCACTGCATTTTTGTTACTCCGGGCTCGTCCCTCTGGATTACCCACTAAACCTGCTGCGCCCTCTCAAGTTTTACATTCAAGCAGACAGGGAGTTTACAATAAAGGGAAAGGGTTGGGCCTTACTTGCTCAGCTTGATGTAACAGCACAATAGTGGGGGGAGATGTAATTCCTACCGCTGGGGGAGGAGGACTCCTAAGGGCCTCTATTTTGATGTCCAGAGCATCGAGGCGAGCTACTAAGGGAACAAGCTCTGCCCTTAGAATAATCTATTAATCTGTTTGTACAGCTTACAACTAGCATGGACATGTACTGGGATGGGGGTTCTTGAGGACCCTCGTTTTTCGCGGTCAGGAGGGACTGAGGATGCAGGTCGCACTGCAAAGCTTTATCTGGTAAGCAACTTGATTTGTTAGAGGAAGCGGGGTTTGTGGCCTTAGCTCCCTTGCTTGTTTGTTTTGAGCTTGTTACCCTTTTGGATTTGCGGGGGGCAAGGAAGTGGTATGGTCAGGGGAATGGTTGTCATTCTCCACACTGGTGGCTTCCACCAAGGCCAGGGATTGTGGTTTCGATGTGGAACTGGGAATTAGACCCTGGAATAGGGTGGCATGTAGGTCAAGATCTGTATGAGCCTCTGTTGAGAGGCTGGAAGGTCTGTAGGGGTTGTGAGGCCAGAGTTGGAGAGCCTAGATTTAACAACATTCTCCTTTCTGAGAGGGTGATCTTGGTGCTCACTACCCCTTTTTCCCTTTCGAGCATACGATCTATGGAATTAGGGTAGTGGTAAAGGTGTGAGTCAGGGTCCCCTCTGCTGGCTTTTACTCCCCATGATATATACTACTCAGGCCTCTAGCAGGAATTTGGTTGAGTTAGGTTGGGTTCCTCTGTAAAGGTGGTGCCAAGTACAGTGGCCTAGCACATCTTCTTTCAGACTATGATGAAGTACGAAAGACCCAGTCTCTTCTGAGTTGCTGTGGGCTTAAGAATGTATGATCCTGAGCTCTTCATGGGTTGGTTGCTAAGCGACGTAGTCCCACCCCAGCCTAAGCAAAGTTTCACTATACAATATAAATGACCTGACAATCATTGTCATGGTTGGTAGGCTGTCCTGGGGTGACTAAGTGAGAGAGAGGGAGAGAAGATGTGAATGAGAGTGAGAAAGAATAACGAGAGAGAGAGAAAGAGATAGAGAGAGAGATTACCAGGGAACATGATATTTATATATACATATATATATACATATATATGTATATATGTATAAATATATATACAATTAGAGAGAGAAGAAAAGGTAGGAGAGATAGATATCCTGACCGGTTCAGGTGAGATGAAAATCAGGTGAAATTTCACCTTAGGCAAAACACGCCTTTTCTGAAGGACCCATCTGAGTTGCATGTTTTGGGGATTTCGATGAATTTCCATCTCTAAAAAAGAAAGCAAGTCAGCCCTTTGGATTCATTATAAACATTAAGTTCCAGCGTTTCCATGTTTATTTCTTTACCAAAGCATATCATTTCTAATCAAAGTGCAGCTGTGTTTTCCCTCCTCCTGTAGCTTGAGTGTCTCCGGTTGCTGACCATTACCTTCACTGTGTTTCCCGGGGAGTAGGGCTACACCGAAGCCCTACACCTAAGGCTACAGCAAAGCCCTACACTAAGGCTACACCTGCAGGCATTGGTGGCATGAAAACACTATTCTTCGTGCTTTCCTTCCCTTTTGCTTGAAACAGACTTTAGGGCACACTAAATGATAGACTGCTCATGCCACATCTGTTCTTAATTATCTATAGTGCCAATGATCTTTGGCAATAGCTTGCACTAAAGTACTGTTTCACTTAAGTCAAATCAACAACTTTGCCTATTTGTTGGTGTTTTGATGGTAAATCATAAGATGTGTCCTTACCAACTGAGCTACCCTCCTCACACATTTTAGTATATCTGATGTCGTAGTTTTGACTATTATTTCACATCTTATACCTGCTCTCAAAGATATGATACAGTGCATCCTATTCTGTCATGTAGGTGAGTTAGATGAGCCTCCTTTACTGTAACATTAACAGGCTGACTGTCAAGATCACATTCACCTTTAGGCTTCCCTCAAAGTTTGTGGGACCCTCCATGGGAACTTCCTCGTCCTCATCATGGTGGCTGGAGCTGTTGTGCATTTCTGTGATCCTTCCTTCAGCACACAATCTCCAGATTAGGACAAGGCCTGCTAGATTTGCACTTCTGTCCTAGGGGGAAGTGGTTTCTGGCTGGGTCAATCCAATGAACAATCCTCAATAAAAACACAGGCTGTTTTCTGGCTAGGACCTAGCAGAACTAGCAGCTTCAGGCATTTTCTCCTTAATGAATCAATTAGTGACTTCTGCTGCCCATGTTTTCTGTAATTGTAATTGTAAAAAGCATTTATATAGCGCATGGCTGCCCGGAGGCATCCCAGCTCTTACAGTTTAAAACAGGGGGATGTTACTCAGTTTGGAAAGAGGAATGTTTTCAGGGATCTACGAAAGGAAAAGTGGTTGGATTCTATGCGGAGGTGAAGAGGAAGGGAGTTCCAGAGTCCAGCAGCGTTAAATGAGAAAGATCGACCTCCGCTTCTTGCCTTCCTAATTCTAGGAATAATGGCCAAGTTCTGGGTTTCCGAGCGAAGGGATCTCTTGGGCTCATAAGGCTGAATAATGCCCTGGAGAATAGAGGGTCCGGTTTTAAACATAGACTTATGAGCAATACACAAGGCTTTGAACTTAGCTCTCTCCTGGACTGGCAGCCAATGGAGTGATTTAAGGGCAGGTTTAGCAGAGTGATGGTTGGGGATGCCCAAAAGAAGTCTTGCAGCCCAATTTTGAGTTGTCTGTAATTTGGAGATAGTAGCTGCAGGGGAACCCAAGTAAAGGGCATTAGCAAAATCCAATCTGGATAACACCAGCGCTTGGACCATTATTTTTCTTGCCTGGAAGGGGAGGAGGGGGAGGTTTTTCCGGATCATTTTAAGGATCCCGTAGCAAGAGGCAGATGTCTTCCGGGCCTGAGATTTAAATGTAAGTTTATGGTTCATCCAAACGCCCAGACTCTTTAACTGGTTTTAGGAGTGGGGTAGGAGCCCATGGATCTAGGCCAGATTTCAGTCAAATCAAGGGGGGAGTGGTTACCCAAAATCATGATTTCACTCTTTTCCCCATTAAATTTTAGGAAGAAGTCGCTCATCCATCTTGCAATTTCTTCCATGCAAGGACGAAGACTGGAAGGAGAGCTTTACGCTTTATTGAGCCCAATCACCAGTTGTGTATCATCCGCATAGGAGACTATGTGGACTCCAAAGGGTAAAAATGCCTCCGCAAGAGTGCAGGTATAAACATTAAACAAAGTGGGACTTAAAGAAGATCCCTGCGGCACTCCACAACGAAGGGGTGTCCGTTTGGACGTGACTTCCTTGTCAAAAACATGGTAGGATCTGCTGTTCAGAAAAGATTTTAGCCAGGCCAGGGCAATACCAGTGATACCTGATTTATGGAGCCTATGGATCAAAATCTGATGGTTTACAGTATCAAAGGCCGTGCTGAGGTCCAAAAGGAGGACCACCGCGGTGCCACCGGCGTCGACTATCCTTCTTAACTCTTCCACCACAGAGAGAAGGGCCGTCTCTGTTCCCTGTAATGGGCGGAAACCGGTTTGAGTCCGATGGAGAAGATTATGAGTCTCCAAGTGCGCTGATAGTATTAAATTAAAATATTTTTCAATAATTTTACTAACTCCAGGGAGCAACGAGATAGGGCGATAGTTTCCCAGGTCTGAAGGGTTAAGGCTTGATTTTTTAACAGAGCCTGTAAGCTGTAAGCAGCATTACACATTATCCCCTCCTACCCCGTGGATCTGTGAGGATTTCCCCTTCTGAGCTGAGGCCCTGCTTCAGACGTCCTCCTTCGAGCTTCACAATCGGGTTGAGGTGGCTCTTGTCCACCTTGTGATACAGCTACACTCATGCTTGTGATTCCTCGGCTTGATCTGACCCATGAACATTGTGCTCACACTTACAATGGGCTGGTTTAAAATCACAGTGACTCAGGAGACAGAGTTACAGAGGCACTTTGTATAACCATACAGAGCCAGATACCCAAATACAACTTTAGAACTCAGTTTGCCGCTGACTACATGTAACATAGGCACAACTGGTTGGCCTCTACAAGCTGGCATCAGTCTAGTTGTCCTTCAATCATAGTTGCTGCAGGAGTAGATCTAAAAGCAGTGCATTGAAGCCAATATCGTGACCTAGCAAAGCATCCAGTTACAGGTCATACAAGAGGGTCTAACTAGGGCCCTGTTATGCACTGTTCAGTAATGATTATCAATACATAGACAATAGGCAATTATTCATTACTGTCACTATCACACAGATAAGCTCTACTTTTTGGTAAATGAACTCCAAGTCTCCCTGTGGATTCCCACCTTTGTGCAAGACTGCTCATGTCTGTTCAGCATAAGCTCCAGGCACAAGCAGGCACACCATTAACACCAACTTAACCACTCATAATGAGAAATGTAAAATACCAGTTGACTTGTGTGCGAGTGTCCCTTGCACTTTTACAACCCCAAAAGAATTTTCCCTGGATATTGTAATAAGTAGTTTGGTTAAGGGAATGTTGTGGCTGCAGGTCAGTGTAGATGCAAGACAGGCTAAGCCAATTTCCTTACAGCAGCTTTCCAAAACAAAGTTGTCAGTGGTACACTATTGTTGCTAAATAATATGTTGTTTACCAGATCCATAATCCTATTTACAGTTGTGGCCATTGGTGTCTGTGCTCGTGCTAATTTTGAGTTGTGAATGCCACTGTCACATGTGTTCCCCTTCTTAGAAGTGTTGTCCTTGAGTAACGGTGGTAGATAAAAGCAAAGTTGGTGTCTTAACCCCTAAAAGTCTGGTCTCTTCACTGTTGCCTGGCATTAAGACTTACAGAAACTGTTCATTTTGTTGTCATTCTTGTTTCAGGTTTAGACTGGACACCTCCATGGTAATCTCTTCACTTTGTTTCAATTTTGAATGTTTTCTGTTGTACCATTTACTCAATATCTGGCAATGCACACATGTTATTGTTTTGTTCATGCCCTTTCTTTGTCTCAGTTGTAGTCATTTACCCGTTAAGGTCTGCACTGCACATAGTGGTGCAATGTTCTTCATATGCAGTACATTTAAAAGTGTTGTCAGGTACTGATTCTATTCCATGGCCTTTTCTGCTCAGTTTGGTGTCTGGATATATTTATATTAATTGCCAAGTTTCTCATTGCATCAGGCTGACTCAGTTGTTGTCCATTTGCTTACATATTTATCAATTCTCTCATCCTCTCCTTTTGATAATCTCACCTATTTACTGCCCATCCTTCTATTAAGCCTCTTTTTGTTCCCTTTTCTATTCATTCCTAAATGGTTTACTATTCACACCCCCTTGTTGCATTCATTTGCCTTGCACATTTATTTCCTATGCTAGTTCTCTGTCCGAGAAAGAGAGTGGCCTCAGTGAGATTACCCTCAGCACGGCGGCCATCTTGGACTGCCTCTGACTGCATTAAGTCTCAGTTTACACAAAATGGAGGTTGTTCTTCAGTGCACCAATATAACAGTTGTGAGCTTCAATTCTTTAATTTTAGGCTAAAGAATCGTAAACAAAGGTTAGTATTTTCAGTAAAAACACACTTTTATCTTTAGCAAATGATAGCACAGCTGATTCACATTTCCCTCACTAAACATTTGCTTTTTTAACAATGTTTTTGATGCCATCAAATACATAACATGATTTTCATAAAAACATACATTTTCATTCATATTCTTTTAGGTATTGCTGTGGCATCACACCTTTTATCCTCAGCATAGCAGGCAGTTTTTGTGGTTCTCACACAGGCGAAAACCATAATGTATAGTTGTAAACATGCTTTTCATTTACAAATCCAGTCAGAAAAAAACGTATTCCTATGGTTATATTAGATACAAATTATTGGACTTTGGTTTTCTCACTGTTCTGAACTGTTGCATTGATCACCTGGCCAGATTTGTTTTACTTGGCCTTTCCTATTTAATAAATGACTTCATACAAGATACAGCTTTTGTTTGCCTACCCTGTATTGAGACAATGGGAGTCCACTTTTGGCTTTATTGTGGTTCAGGGGAGTAGGGTAAAAGGCTTTTGTGACGATAGGTGCCATCCTATAAATGCGAACACTTAAACTCTCTTCAATGAGCATACATGCCAACATACCTGATTCAAGCTTGAGACTACCAATGTTTAAGCCAAAATGGCTTTATCTGTTTCCGACCTGAAATTGCTTCTTCTTTAATGTATATCAATTGGCAAAATACATTCCCCCTAATTTGTTTCGAAAATATCTAGTTTTAAAATGTTGACATGTCTGAATGAGGCTGAACCGAATATATGATGTTACAACGCAAACAGTTACAACGCATGCCTTTACAACCTGGCTTTTACATCGCAGCATCCATTACAACGCATGATTTTACAACGTATGCCCTCACAACGCATTTTTAGAAACTAAATTTACAACGCATTCCATTACAACGCATACCATTACAACGCATGACATCACAACGCACAATACTTTTAGGGCAGGAGTAGTGTAAGTGTTAGATAGCGTAGGGGTAAAAATTACTATTCCCACTCTAGTGAGTGCAACAGTGGGGTAAGTGTTGGATAGTGTAGGGGTAAAAATTTCTATTACCACTCCAGTGAGTGCAACAGTAGGGTAAGTGTTGGATAGTGTAGGGGTAAAAATGTCAATTCCCACTCCAGTGAGTGCAACAGTAGGGTAAGTTGGATAGAGTTGGATAGTGTAGGGATAAAAATACTATCCCCATGTACCCCAGAACCCATACCCACCCTAAAACTAAAAAATCCCCATTACTTACCTTATAATGCGTTGTAATGGCATGCGTTGTAATGATATTCATTGTAATGGCATGCGTTGTAGTGACATGCGTTGTAATGGCGTGCATTGTAATGGTATGTGATGTAAGGGCAGCTGCGTTGTAATGACTGCGTTGTGAAGGTAGTGCGTTGTAATGACTGCTATGTAAAGGTTGTTACCCGGCTGAACTAGTTAAAGACTGTAGAATTCTGACCTGAAATTGCTTCTTCTTTAATGTATTTCAATTGGCAAAATAAATTCCCCCTAATTTGTTTTCAAAATATCTACTTTTAAAATGTTGACATGTCTGAATGAGGCTGAACTGAATATATGATGTTACCAGGCAAACAATTACAATGCATGCCTTTACAACACGGTTTTTACATCGCAGCATCCATTACAATGCATGATTTTACAACGCATGCCATCACAACGCATTTTTAGAAACTACATTTACAACCCATTCCATTACAACGCATACCATTACAACGTATACCATTACAACGTGCATTACTTTTTGGGCAATAGTAGTGTAAGTGTTGGATAGCCTAGGGGTAAAAATTACTATTCCCACTCCAGTGAGTGCAACAGTAGGGTAAGTGTTGGATAGTGTAGGGATAAAAATACTATCCCCATGTACCCCAGAACCCATACCCACCCTAAAACAAGAAAATCCCCATTACTTACCTTATAATGCGTTGTAATGGCATGCTTTGTAATGATGTTCATTGTAATGGCATGCGTTGTAGTGACATGCGTTGTAATGGCATGCGTTGTAATGGTATGTGATGTAAGGGCAGCTGCGTTGTAAGGACTGCGTTGTGTAGGTAGTGCAATGTAATGACTGCTATGTAAAGGTTGTTTCCTGGCTGGACTAGTTAAAGACTGTAGAAGTATTTTGCTTGTTAGGAGGGCCCAGTTATTGCCAAAAAGTAATATGCAGTTTATCCAGCAGTCTGGCTGAAAGAGGGCACACACTTTGAGTGGTATCTCTATCAGCTGAGTTGAACTTTTGACCTCTTCTGCCACCAGGGCAGAGGCTGGCTGGGACATTCTGAGAGAAGAATGCCCTGTGTCAGTATTCTGTGCCAACATTCTAAAGCTTCCCTGCCCAGCCCCCACTTCAAGCACCCTTCTCAGAGAGGAACATGAAAAGGGACAGAAGCTTTAGATACAGAGATCTGTTCTGGCTCATGTCACTCTTGCTTTGGCCAAATGATTGAACCTTACAACAACCTTTCCCAACACTCTCCAAGTTATCCCTGTCCCTCACTTCACTCACTTCATATTCATTACATACACCCGGTATTGTTCCCTTTTCTATTTATTCCTAAATTGTTTACTATCCACAAACCCCTTGTTGCATTCATTTGCCTTGCACATTTATTTCCTATGCTGGTTCTCTGTGAGAGAAAGAGAGTGGCCTCAGTGAGATTTCCCTCAACACGGCGGCCATCTTGGACTGCCTCTGACTGCATTAAGTCTCAGTTCACAAAAAATGGAGGTTGTTCTCCAGTGCACCCATATCCAAATTTACAAACAGTTGTGAGCTTCAATTCTTTAATTTTAGGCTAAAGAATCGAAAACAAAGAATAGTGTTGTCAGTGAAAACACACTTTTATCTTTCACAGATGATAGCACAGCTGATTCACATTTCCCTCACTAAACATTTGCTTTTTTAACAATATGTTTGTTGCCATCAAATACATAACATGATTTTCATAAAAACATTCATTTTCATTCATATTCTTTTAGGTATTGCTGTGGCATCACACCTTTTATCCTCAGCATAGCAGGCAGTTTTTGTGGTTCTCACACAGGCAAAAAACTAAATGTATAGTTGTAAACATGCTTTTCATTTACAAATCCAGTCAGAAAAAATGTGTTCCTTTGGTTATATAAGAGACACTTTATTGGACTGTGGTTCTCTCACTGTACTGAACTGTTGCATTGATCACCTGGCCTGCTTTGTATTACTTGGCCTTTCCTATTTAATAAATGACTTCATACAACATACAGCTATTGTTTGCCTACCCTGTATTGAGACAATGGGAGTCCACTTTTGGCTTTATTATGGTTCAGGGGAGTAATGTAAAAGGCTTTTGTGACAATAGATGCCCACCTATAAATGTGAACACTTAAACTTTCTTCAATGAGCATACATGCCAGCATACCTGATTCAAGCTTGAGACTACCAATGTTTAAGCCAAAATGTTTTTTTCTGTTTCTGACCTGAAATTTCTTCTTCTTTAATGTATTTCAATTGGCAAAATACATTCCCCCTAATTTGTTTTCAAAATATCTACTTTTAAAATGTTGACATGTCTGAATGAGACTGAACTGAATATATGATGTTACAACGCAAACAATTACAACGCATGCCTTTACAACGCGTTTTTTACATCGCAGCATCCATTACAACACATGATTTTACAACGCATGCCATCACAACGCATTTTTAAAAACTACATTTAAAACGCATTCCATTACAACGCATGGCTTTACAACGCATTGCCATTACAACACGCAATACTTTTAGGGCAAGAGTAGTGTAAGTGTTGGATAGCGTAGGGCTAAAAATTGCTATTCCCACTCCAGTGAGTGCAACAGTGGGATAAGTGTTGGATAGTGTAGGGGTAAACATTTCTATTCCCACTCCAGTGAGTGCAACAGTAGGGTAAGTGTTGGATAGTGTAGGGGTAAAAATGTCGATTCCCATTCCAGTGAGTGCAACAGTAGGGTAAGTTGGATAGTGTTGGATAGTGTAGGGATAAAAATACTATCCCCATGTACCCCAGAACCCATACCTACCCTAAAACTAAAAAATCCCCATTACTTACCTTATAATGCGCTGTAATGGCATGCGTTGTAATGATATTCATTGTAATGGCATGTGTTGTAGTGACATACGTTGTAATGGCGTGCATTGTAATGGTATGTGTTGTAAGGGCAGCTGCGTTGTAATGACTGCGTTGTGAAGGTAGTGCGTTGTAATGACTGCTATGTAAAGGTTGTTACCCGGCTGAACTAGTTAAAGACTGTAGAATTCTGACCTGAAATTGCTTCTTCTTTAATGGATTTCAATTGGCAAAATACATTCCCCCTAATTTGCTTTCAAAATATCTACTTTTAAAATGTTGACATGTCTGAATGAGGCTGAACTGAATATATGATGTTACAACGCAAACAATTACAACGCATGCCTTTACAACACGGTTTTTACATCGCAGCATCCATTACAATGCATGATTTTACAACGCATGCCATCACAACGCATTTTTAGAAACTACATTTACAACAACATTCCATTACAACGCATACCATTACAACGTATACCATTACAACGTGCATTACTTTTTGGGCAATAGTAGTGTAAGTGCTGGATAGTGTAGGGGTAAAAATTTCTATTCCCACTCCAGTGAGTGCGACAGTAGGGTAAGTGTTGGAGAGTGTAGGGATAAAAATTTCTATTCCCACTCCAGTGAGTGCAACAGTAGGGTAAGTTGGATAGTGTTGGATAGTGTAGGGATAAAAATACTATCACCATGTACCCCAGAACCCATACCCACCCTAAAACTAAAAAATCCCCATTACTTACCTTATAATGCGTTGTAATGGCATGCGTTGTAATGATATTCATTGTAATGGCATGCGTTGTAGTGACATGCGTTGTAATGGCATGCATTGTAATGGTATGTGATGTAAGGGCAGCTGCGTTGTAATGAGTGCATTGTGAAGGTAGTGCGTTGTAATGACTGCTATGTAAAGGTTGTTTCCTGGCTGAACTAGTTGAAGACTGTAGAATTCTGACCTGAAATTGCTTCTTCTTTAATGTATTTCAATTGGCATAATACCTTCCCCCTAATTTGTTTTCAAAATATCTACTTTTAAAATGTTGACATGTCTGAATGAGGGTGAACTGAATATATGATGTTACAACGCAAACAATTATAATGCATGCCTTTACAACGCGGTTTTTACATTGCAGCATCCATTACAATGCATGATTTTACAACGCATGCCATCACCACCCATTTTTAGAAACTACATATACAACGCATTCCATTACAACGCATACACTTACAATGCCTGCCATTACAACGCGCAATACTTTTAGGGCAAGAGTAGTGTAAGTGTTGGATAGCCTAGGGGTAAAAATTACTATTCCCACTCCAGTGAGTGCAACAGTACGGTAAGTGTTGGATAGTGTAGGGGGAAAAATTACTATTCCCACTCCAGTGAGTGCAACAGTAGGGTAAGTGTTGGATAGTGTGGAGGTAAACATTTCTATTCCCACTCCAGTGAGTGCTACAGTAGAGTAAGTGTTGGATAGGGTAGGGATAAAAATACTCTGCCCATGTACCCCAGAACCCATTCCCTCCCTAAAACTAAAAAATCTCTGTTACTTACCTTATAATGCATTGTAATGGCATGTGTTGTAATGATATTCATTGTAATGGCATGCATTGTAGTGACATGCGTTGTAATGGCATGCGTTGTAATGGTATGTGATGTAAGGGCAGCTGCGTTGTAATGACTGTGTTGTGAATGTAGTACGTTGTAATGACTGCTATGTAAAGGCTGTTTCCCGGCTGAACTAGTTGAAGACTGTAGAATTCGGACCTGAAATTGCTTCTTCTTTAATGTATTTCAATGGGCAAAATGCATTCCCCCTAATTTGCTTTCAAAATATCTACTTTTAAAATGTTGACATGTCTGAATGAGGCTGAACTGAATATATGATGTTACAACGCAAACAATTACAACGCATGCCTTTACAACGCGGTTTTTACATTGCAGCATCCATTACAATGCATGATTTTACAACGCATGCCATCACCACCCATTTTTAGAAACTACATATACAACGCATTCCATTACAACACATACACTTACAACGCCTGCCATTACAACGCGCAATACTTTTAGGGCAAGAGCAGTGTAAGTGTTGGATAGCGTAGGGGTAAAAATTACTATTCCCACTCCAGTGAGTGCAACAGTAGGGTAAGTGTTGGATAATGTGGGGGTAAACATTTCTATTCCCACTCCAGTGAGTGCTACAATAGGGTAAGTGTTGGATAGGGTAGGGATAAAAATACTCTGCCCATGTACCCCAGAACCCATACCCTCCCTAAAACTAAAAAATCTCTGTTACTTACCTTAGAATGCATTGTAATGGCATGTGTTGTAATGATATTCATTGTAATGGCATGCGTTGTAGTGACATGCGATGTAATGGCATGCGTTGTAATGGTATGTGATGTAAGGGCAGCTGCGTTGTAATGACAGCGTTGTGAATGTAGTGCGTTGTAATGACTGCTATGTAAAGGCTGTTTCCCGGCTGAACTAGTTGAAGACTGTAGAATTCTGACCTGAAATTGCTTCTTCTTTAATGTATTTCAATTGGCAAAATACATTCCCCCTAATTTGCTTTCAAAATATCTACTTTTAAAATGTTGACATGTCTGAATGAGGCTGAACTGAATATATAATGTCACAACGCAAACAATTACAACGCATGCCTTTACAACGCAGTTTTTACATCGCAGCTTCCATTACAATGCGTGATTTTACAAAGCATGCCATCACAACGCACTTTTAGAAACTACATTTACAACACATTCCATTACAACGCATACCATTACAATGTATACCATTACAACGTGCATTACTTTTTGGGCAATAGTAGTGTAAGTGCTGGATAGTGTAGGGGTAAAAATTTCTATTCCCACTCCAGTGAGTGCGACAGTAGGGTAAGTGTTGGATAGTGTAGGGATACAAATTTCTATTCCCACTCCAGTGAGTGCAACAGTAGGGTAAGTTGGATAGTGTTGGATAGTGTAGGGATAAAAATACTATCACCATGTACCCCAGAACCCATACCCACCCTAAAACAAAAAAATTCCCATTACTTACCTTATAATGCGTTGTAATGGCATGCGTTGTAATGATATTCATTGTAATGGCATACATTGTAGTGACATGCATTGTAATGGCATGCGTTGTAATGGTATGTGATGTAAGGGCAGCTGCTTGTGATGACTGCGTTGTGTAGGTAGTGCAATGTAATGACTGCTATGTAAAGGTTGTTTCCCGGCTGAACTAGTTGAAGACTGTAGATTTCTGACCTGAAATTGCTTCTTCTTTAATGTATTTCAATTGGCAAAATACATTCTCCCTAATTTACTTTCAAAATATCTACTTTTAAAATGTAGACATGTCTGAATGAGGCTAAACTGAATATATGATGTTACAACGCAAACAATTACAACGAATGCCTTTACAATGCGGTTTTTACATCGCAGTATCCATTACAATGCATGATTTTACAACTCATGCCATCACAACGCATTTTTAGTAACTACATTTACAACGCATTCCATTACAAAGCATACCATTACAACGCATGCCATTACAACGCGCAATACTTTTAGGGCAAGAGTATTGTAAGTGTTGGATAGTGTAGGGGTAACAATTACTATTCCCACTCCAGTGAGTGCAACAGTAGGGTAAGTGTTGGATAGTGTAGGGGTAAACATTTCTATTCCCACTCCAGTGAGTGCAACAGTAGGGTAAGTGTTGGATAGTGTAGGGATAAAAATACTATCCCCATGTACCCCAGCACCCATACCCACCCTAAAACAAGAAAATCCCCATTACTTACCTTATAGTGCGTTGTAATGGCATGCGTTGTAATGATATTCATTGTAATGGCATGCGTTGTAGTGGCATGCGTTGTAATGGCATGCGTTGTAATGGTATGTGATGTAAGGGCAGCTGCGTTGTAATGACTGCGTTGTGTAGGTAGTGCAATGTAATGACTGCTAGGTTGTTTCCCGGCTGGAATAGTTAAAGACTGTAGAAGTATTTTGCTTGTTAGGAGGGCCCAGTTATTGCCAAAAAGTAATATGCAGTTTATCCAGCAGTCTGGCTGAAAGAGGGCACACACTTTGAGTGGTATCTCTATCAGCTGAGTTGAACTTTTGACCTCTTCTGCCACCAGGGCAGAGGCTGGCTGGGACATTCTGAGAGAAGAATGCCCTGTGTCAGTATTCTGTGCCAACATTCTAAAGCTTCCCTGCCCGGCCCCCACTTCAAGCACCCTTCTCAGAGAGGAACATGAAAATGGACAGAAGCTTTAGATACAGAGATCGGTTCTGGCTCATGTCACTCTTGCTTTGGCCAAATGATTGAACCTTACAACAACCTTTCCCAACACTCTCCAAGTTTTCCCTGTCCCTCACTTCACTCACTTCATATTCATTACATACACCCGGTATTGTTCCCTTTTCTATTTATTCCTAAATTGTTTACTCTCCACAACCCCCTTGTTGCATTCATTTGCCTTGCACATTTATTTCCTATGCTGGTTCTCTGTGAGAGAAAGAGAGTGGCCTCAGTGAGATTTCCCTCAACACGGCGGCCATCTTGGACTGCCTCTGACTGCATTAAGTCTCAGTTCACACAAAATGGAGGTTGTTCTCCAGTGCACCCATATCCAAATTTACAAACAGTTGTGAGCTTCAATTCTTTAATTTTAGGCTAAAGAATCGTAAACAAAGAATAGTGTTGTCAGTAAAAACACACTTTTATCTTTCACAAATGATAGCACAGCTGATTCACATTTCCCTCACTAAACATATGCTTTTTTAACAATATGTTTGTTGCCATCAAATACATAACATGATTTTCATAAAAACATTAATTTTCATTCATATTCTTTTAGGTATTGCTGTGGCATCACACCTTCTATCCTCAGCATAGCAGGCAGTTTTTGTGGTTCTCACACAGGCAAAAAACTAAATGTATAGTTGTAAACATGCTTTTCATTTACAAATCCAGTCAGAAAAAATGTGTTCCTTTGGTAATATAAGATACACTTAATTGGACTGTGGTTCTCTCACTGTACTGAACTGTTGCATTGATCACCTGGCCAGCTTTGTTTTACTTGGCCTTTCCTATTTAATAAATGACTTCATACAACATACAGCTATTGTTTGCCTACCCTGTATTGAGACAATGGGAGTCCACTTTTGGCTATATTATGGTTCAGGGGAGTAGGGCAAAAGGCTTTTGTGACAATAGGTGCCCACCTATAAATGTGAACACTTAAACTCTCTTTAATGAGCATACATGCCAGCATACCTGATTAAAGCTTGAGACTACCAATGTTTAAGCCAAAATGTTTTTTTCTGTTTCTGACCTGAAATTTCTTCTTCTTTAATGTATTTCAATTGGCAAAATACATTCCCCCTAATTTGTTTTCAAAGTATCTACTTTTAAAATGTTGACATGTCTGAATGAGGCTGAACTGAATATATGATGTTACAACGCAAACAATTACAACACATGCCTTTACAATGCGTTTTTTACATCGCAGCATCCATTACAACACATGATTTTACAACGCATGCCATCACAACACATTTTTAGAAACTACTTTTAAAACGCATTCCATTACAACGCATGCCCTTACAACGCATTGCCATTACAACACGCAATACTTTTAGGGCAAGAGTAGTGTAAGTGTTGGATAGCGTAGGGTTAAAAATTGCTATTCCCACTCCAGTGAGTGCAACAGTGGGGTAAGTGTTGGATAGTGTAGGGGTAAAAATGTCGATTCCCACTCCAGTAAGTGCAACAGTAGGGTAAGTTGGATAGTGTTAGATAGTGTAGGGATAAAAATACTATCCCCATGTACCCCAGAACCCATACCCACCCTAAAACTAAACAATCCCTATTACTTACCTTATAATGCGTTGTAATGACATGCGTTGTAATGATATTCATTGTAATGGCATGCGTTGTAGTGACATGCGTTGTAATGGCGTGCGTTGTACTGGTATGTGATGTAAGGGCAGCTGCGTTGTAATGACTACATTGTGAAGGTAGTGCGTTGTAATGACTGCTATGTAAAGATTGTTACCCGGCTGAACTAGTTAAAGACTGTAGAATTCGGACCTGAAATTGCTTCTTTTTTAATGTATTTCAATTGGCAAAATACATTCCCCTCTAATTTGTTTTCAAAATATCTACTTTTAAAATGTTGACATGTCTGAAAGAGGCTGAACTGAATATATGATGTTACAACGCAAACAATTACAACGCATGCCTTTACAACACTGTTTTTACATCGCAGCATCCATTACAATGCATGATTTTACAACGCATGCCATCACAACGCATTTTTAAAAACTACATTTACAACGCATTCCATTACAACGCATTCCATTACAACGCATACCATTACAACGCGCAATACTTTTAGGGCAAGAGTAGTGTAAGTGCTGGATAGTGTAGGGGTAAAAATTTCTATTCCCACTCCAGTGAGTGCAACAGTAGGGTAAGTGTTGGATAGTGTAGGGGTAAACATTTCTATTCCCACTCCAGTGAGTGCAATAGTAGGGTAAGTGTTGGATAGTGTAGGGATAAAAATACTATGCCCTCTTACCCCAGAACCCATACCATCCCTAAAACTCAAAAATCTCCGTTACTTACCTTATAATGCATTGTAATGGCATGTGTTATAATGATATTCATTGTAATGGCATGCGTTGTAGTGACATGCGTTGTAATGGCATGCGTTGTAATGGTATGTGATGTAAGGGCAGCTGCGTTGTAATGACTGCGTTGTGAATGTAGTGCATTGTAATGACTATGTAAAGGCTTTTTCCCGGCTGAACTAGTTGAAGACTGTAGAATTCTGACCTGAAATTGCTTCTTCTTTAATGTATTTCAATTGGCAAAATACATTCCCCCTAATTTGCTTTCAAAATATCTACTTTTAAAATGTTGACATGTCTTTTACATCGCAGCAACCATTACAATGCATGATTTTACAACGCATGCCATCACAAAGCACTTTTAGAAACTACATTTACAACGCATTCCATTACAACGCATACCTTTACAACGCATGCCATTACAACACGCAATACTTTTAGGGCAAGAGCAGTGTAAGTGTTGGATAGCGTAGGGGTAAAAATTGCTATTCCCACTCCTGTGAGTGCAACAGTAGGGTAAGTGTTGGATAGTGTAGGGGTAAAAATGTCTATTCCCACTCAAGTGAATGCAACAGTAGGGTAAGTGTTGGATAGTGTAGGGGTAAAAATTTCAATTCCCACTCCAATGAGTGCAACACTAGGGTAAGTTGGATAGTGTTGGATAGTATAGGGATAAAAATACTATCCCCATGTACCCCAGAACCCATACCCACCCTAAAACTAAAAAATCCCCATTTCTTACCTTATAATGCGTTGTAATGGCATGCGTTGTAATGATATTCATTGTAATGGCATGCGTTGTAGTGACATGCGTTGTAATGGCATGCGTTCTAATGGTATGTGATGTAAGGGCAGCTGTGTTAAAATGACTACGTTGTGAAGGTAGTGCGTTGTAATGACTGCTATGTAAAGGTTGTTTCCCGGCAGAACTAGTTGAAGACTGTAGAATTCTGACCTGAAATTGCTTCTTCTTTAATGTATTTCAATTGGCAAAATACATTCCCCCTAATTTGCTTTCAAAATATCTACTTTTAAAATGTTGACATGTCTCAATGAGGCTGAACTGAATATGTGATGTTACAACGCAAACAATTACAACGCATGCCTTTACAACGCGGTTTTTACATCGCAGCATCCAGTACAATGCATGATTTCACAACGCATGCCATCACAACGCATTTGTAGTAACTACATTTACAACGCATTCCATTACAACGCATTCCATTACAACGCATACCATTACAACGCGCAATACTTTAAGGGCAAGAGTAGTGTAAGTGTTGGATAGTGTAGGGATAAAAATTTCTATTCCCACTCCAGTGAGTGCAACAGTAGGGTAAGTTGGATAGTGTTGGATAGTGTAGGGATAAAAATACTATCACCATGTACCCCAGAACCCATACCCACCCTAAAACTAAAAAATCCCCATTACTTACCTTATAATGCGTTGTAATGTCATGTGTTGTAATGATATTCATTGTAATGGCATGCGTTGTAGTGACATGCGTTGTAATGGCATGCGTTGTAATGGTATGTGATGTAAGGGCAGCTGCATTGTAATGACTGCATTGTGAAGGTAGTGCGTTGTAATGTCTGCTATGTAAAGGTTGTTTCCTGGCTGAACTAGTTGAAGACTGTAGAATTCTGACCTGAAATTGCTTCTTCTTTAATGTATTTCAATTGGCAAAATACCTTCCCCCTAATTTGTTTTCAAAATATCTACTTTTAAAATGTTGACATGTCTGAATGAGGCTGAAATGAATATATGATGTTACAATGCAAACAATTACAATGCATGCCTTTACAACATGGTTTTAACATCGCAGCATCCATTACAATGCATGATTTTACAACGCATGCCATCACCACCCATTTTTAGAAACTACATTTACAACGCACTCCATTACAACGCATACAATTACAATGCATGCCATTACAACGCGCAATACTTTTAGGGCAAGAGTAGTGTAAGTGTTGGATAGCGTAGGGGTAAAAATTACTATTCCCACTCCAGTGAGTGTAACAGTACGGTAAGTGTTGGATAGTGTAGGGGTAAAAATTACTATTCCCACTCCAGTGAGTGCAACAGTAGGGAAAGTGTTGGATAGTGTAGGGGTAAACATTTCTATTCCCACTCCAGTGAGTGCAACAGTAGGGTAAGTGTTGGATAGTGTAGGGATAAAAATACTATGCCCATGTACCCCAGAACCCATACCCTCCCTAAAACTAAAAAATCTCCGTTACTTACCTTATAGTGACATGCGTTGTAATGGCATGCGTTGTAATGGTATGTGATGTAAGGGCAGCTGCGTTGTAATGACGGCGTTGTGAATGTAGTGCGTTGTAATGACTGCTATGTAAAGGCTGTTTCCCGGCTGAACTAGTTGAAGACTGTAGAATTCTGACCTGAAATTGCTTCTTCTTTAATGTATTTCAATTGGCAAAATACATTCCCCCTAATTTGCTTTCAAAATATCTACTTTTAAAATGTTGACATGTCTGAATGAGGCTGAACTGAATATATAATGTCACAACGCAAACAATTACAACGCATGCCTTTACAACGCAGTTTTTACATCGCAGCTTCCATTACAATGCGTGATTTTACAAAGCATGCCATCACAACGCACTTTTAGAAACTACATTTACAACACATTCCATTACAACGCATACCATTACAACGTATAACATTACAACGTGCATTACTTTTTGGGCAATAGTAGTGTAAGTGCTGGATAGTGTAGGGGTAAAAATTTCTATTCCCACTCCAGTGAGTGCGACAGTAGGGTAAGTGTTGGATAGTGTAGGGATAAAAATTTCTATTCCCACTCCAGTGAGTGCAACAGTAGGGTAAGTTGGATAGTGTTGGATAGTGTAGGGATAAAAATACTATCACCATGTACCCCAGAACCCATACCCACCCTAAAACAAAAAAATTCCCATTACTTACCTTATAATGCGTTGTAATGGCATGCGTTGTAATGATATTCATTGTAATGGCATACATTGTAGTGACATGCATTGTAATGGCATGCGTTGTAATGGTATGTGATGTAAGGGCAGCTGCGTTGTGATGACTGCGTTGTGTAGGTAGTGCAATGTAATGACTGCTATGTAAAGGTTGTTTCCCGGCTGAACTAGTTGAAGACTGTAGATTTCTGACCTGACATTGCTTCTTCTTTAATGTATTTCAATTGGCAAAATACATTCTCCCTAATTTCCTTTCAAAATATCTACTTTTAAAATGTAGACATGTCTGAATGAGGCTAAACTGAATATATGATGTTACAACGCAAACAATTACAACGAATGCCTTTACAATGCGGTTTTTACATCGCAGTATCCATTACAATGCATGATTTTACAACTCATGCCATCACAACGCATTTTTAGTAACTACATTTACAACGCATTCCATTACAACGCATACCATTACAACGCATGCCATTACAACGCGCAATACTTTTAGGGCAAGAGTATTGTAAGTGTTGGATAGTGTAGGGGTAACAATTACTATTCCCACTCCAGTGAGTGCAACAGTAGGGTAAGTGTTGGATAGTGTAGGGGTAAACATTTCTATTCCCACTCCAGTGAGTGCAACAGTAGGGTAAGTGTTGGATAGTGTAGGGATAAAAATACTATCCCCATGTACCCCAGAACCCATACCCACCCTAAAACAAGAAAATCCCCATTACTTACCTTATAGTGCGTTGTAATGGCATGCGTTGTAATGATATTCATTGTAATGGCATGCGTTGTAGTGGCATGCGTTGTAATGGCATGCGTTGTAATGGTATGTGATGTAAGGGCAGCTGCGTTGTAATGACTGCGTTGTGTAGGTAGTGCAATGTAATGACTGCTATGTAAAGGTTGTTTCCCGGCTGGAATAGTTAAAGACTGTAGAAGTATTTTGCTTGTTAGGAGGGCCCAGTTATTGCCAAAAAGTAATATGCAGTTTATCCAGCAGTCTGGCTGAAAGAGGGCACACACTTTGAGTGGTATCTCTATCAGCTGAGTTGAACTTTTGACCTCTTCTGCCACCAGGGCAGAGGCTGGCTGGGACATTCTGAGAGAAGAATGCCCTGTGTCAGTATTCTGTGCCAACATTCTAAAGCTTCCCTGCCCAGCCCCCACTTCAAGCACCCTTCTCAGAGAGGAACATGAAAAGGGACAGAAGCTTTAGATACAGAGATCGGTTCTGGCTCATGTCACTCTTGCTTTGGCCAAATGATTGAACCTTACAACAACCTTTCCCAACACTCTCCAAGTTTTCCCTGTCCCTCACTTCACTCACTTCATATTCATTACATACACCCGGTATTGTTCCCTTTTGTATTTATTCCTAAATTGTTTACTCTCCACAAACCCCTTGTTGCATTCATTTGCCTTGCACATTTATTTCCTATGCTGGTTCTCTGTGAGAGAAAGAGAGTGGCCTCAGTGAGATTTCCCTCAACACGGCGGCCATCTTGGACTGCCTCTGACTGCATTAAGTCTCAGTTCACACAAAATGGAGGTTGTTCTCCAGTGCACCCATATCCAAATTTACAAACAGTTGTGAGCTTCAATTCTTTAATTTTAGGCTAAAGAATCGTAAACAAAGAATAGTGTTGTCAGTGAAAACACACTTTTATCTTTCACAAATGATAGCACAGCTGATTCACATTTCCCTCACTAAACATATGCTTTTTTAACAATATGTTTGTTGCCATCAAATACATAACATGATTTTCATAAAAACATTAATTTTCATTCATATTCTTTTAGGTATTGCTGTGGCATCACACCTTTTATCCTCAGCATAGCAGGCAGTTTTTGTGGTTCTCACACAGGCAAAAAACTAAATGTATAGTTGTAAACATGCTTTTCATTTACAAATCCAGTCAGAAAAAATGTGTTCCTTCGGTAATATAAGATACACTTTATTGGACTGTGGTTCTCTCACTGTACTGAACTGTTGCATTGATCACCTGGCCAGCTTTGTTTTACTTGGCCTTTCCTATTTAATAAATGACTTCATACAACATACAGCTATTGTTTGCCTACCCTGTATTGCGACAATGGGAGTCCACTTTTGGCTTTATTATGGTTCAGGGGAGTAGGGCAAAAGGCTTTTGTGACAATAGGTGCCCACCTATAAATGTGAACACTTAAACTCTCTTCAATGAGCATACATGCCAGCATACCTGATTAAAGCTTGAGACTACCAATGTTTAAGCCAAAATGTTTTTTTCTGTTTCTGACCTGAAATTTCTTCTTCTTTAATGTATTTCAATTGGCAAAATACATTCCCCCTAATTTGTTTTCAAAGTATCTACTTTTAAAATGTTGACATGTCGGAATGAGGCTGAACTGAATACATGATGTTACAACGCAAACAATTACAACGCATGCCTTTACAATGCGTTTTTTACATCGCAGCATCCATTACAACACATGATTTTACAACGCATGCCATCACAACACATTTTTAGAAACTACTTTTAAAACGCATTCCATTACAACGCATGCCTTTACAACGCATTGCTATTACAACACGCAATACTTTTAGGGCAAGAGTAGTGTAAGTGTTGGATAGCGTAGGGCTAAAAATTGCTATTCCCACTCCAGTGAGTGCAACAGTGGGGTAAGTGTTGGATAGTGTAGGGGTAAAAATGTTGATTCCCACTCCAGTGAGTGCAACAGTAGGGTAAGTTGGATAGTGTTGGATAGTGTAGGGATAAAAATACTATCCCCATGTACCCCAGAACCCATACCCACCCTAAAACTAAACAATCCATATTACTTACCTTATAATGCGTTGTAATGACATGCGTTGTAATGATATTCATTGTAATGGCATGCATTGTAGTGACATGCGTTGTAATGGCGTGCGTTGTACTGGTATGTGATGTAAGGGCAGCTGCGTTGTAATGACTACATTGTGAAGGTAGTGCGTTGTAATGACTGCTATGTAAAGATTGTTACCCGGCTGAACTAGTTAAAGACTGTAGAATTCTGACCTGAAATTGCTTCTTCTTTAATGTATTTCAATTGGCAAAATACATTCCCCCTAATTTGCTTTCAAAATATCTACTTTTAAAATGTTGACATGTCTGAATGAGGCTGAACTGAATATATGATGTTACAACGCAAACAATTACAACGCATGCCTTTACAACGCGGTTTTTGCATCGCAGCATTCATTACAATGCATGATTTTACAACGCATGCCATCACAACGCATTTTTAGTAACTACATTTACAACGCATTCCTTTACAACGCATACTATTACAACGCATGCCATTACAACGCGCAAAACTTTTAGGGCAAGAGTAGTGTAAGTGTTGGATAGCGTAGGGGTAAAAATTACTATTCCCACTCCAGTGAGTGCAACCGTAGGGTAAGTGTTGGATAGTGTCTGGGTACACATTTCTATTCCCACTCTAGTGAGTGCAACAGTGGGGTAAGTGTTGGATAGTATAGGGATAAAAATACTATCCCCATGTACCCCAAAACCCATACCCACCCTAAAACAAGAAAATCCCCATTACTTACCTTATAATGCGTCAGGACACGTGTCTTAAGTAGAACCTAAAATGAAAATATCTGTATTCTTTTTTAACGTTGCCTTTCTGTCTTTGTTTACTTTAGATACCTGTCAGGGGTCATTAGGGCAGCAATAGAGCACATTTAAATTGTTTTCATCCTACATTTACTGTTTTAAGTATGTATTGAAAGAGGGAATAAATACAGTCTTTAGGTGATTTTTTCATATTTTTGTACCTGTCATGCTGCTATAAAAGTGGCCAGGTGGCATCAATAGATACCTACGTCATTAATTTGCTCACTTGCCTTTCATTATTCGCTGTTCACTCATCTGTCCTCACTTCGTATTCATTGCTCGCTCCCTCAAGTATAGAGACACTCATAAGTAATGTTTCCTTTGCTAGTTTTCCTCTGTATGTGGGATCGCAATATTTGTATGCACCTTTTTATCACTGTGTGCACAGCAGTATGTTGCGGTAAGCAGAGGTGAATAGTGTGAGAAACAGTGCCCACTTCACTTCAGGCTATTAGGAACACTCTCTTGTAGGAAAGTGGGTTTCTGGTTGCAGTAACCCACCTACACACTATTTGCCAGGTTTCTGATGCACTTTGACTTGATGTGTCCTGTGTCCCTGCCAATCAGGTTTCCAGGGCACTATGCTCTCTCCCAAAATGGTACCCTTTTGCGCCCGATTGTCACCTCTCTGGCCACATTTAAGTCCCTTGGAAAAAGTATGATGGGTACCAAGGACACTGTGCCCAGGGAAGCCCTCTATGGTCTGCAAAAACAACAATTGATGGACAGAATGCAGAACAATTTCATACATTCACGCCAGTACAGAGATCTGGGCCTAAATCCATCGTTTTTTTGCACTCCACAACACCCCAGTTCAGACATGGCCATATGCAAATCAGCCTTGACCCTGTGCCTCATGGGAACAGTCCAGCCCGAACTGCCAAGCCATGTCTTTCCTCGGCCAGAATTAAGCATCCTAGGACCGGTTTCTGGCTATCAGCCGTCTTCAGCCAGGATAGCTTGACTCCAGTGGTGTGGAGAGCATGGGACTCACGTCTGAGCATACCCATCCCACTCTGGGTGACACATGCAAAATCTACAATTCATGGACAGAATGCAGAACAATGTCATACATTCACCCCAGTACAGAGATCTGGGCCTAAATCCATCGTTTTTTTGCACTCCACACCACCCCAGTTCAGACATGGCTATATGCAAATCAGCCTTGACCCTGTGCCTCATGGGAACAGTCCAGCCCGAACTGCCAAGCCATGTCTTTCCTGGACCGGAATCAAGCATCCTAGGACCGGTTTCTGGCTATCAGCCGTCTTCAGCCAGGATAGCTTGACTCCAGTGGTGTGTAGAGCACGGGACTCACGTCTGAGCATACCCATTCCACTCGGGGTGACAAATGCAAAAACAACAATTGATGGATAGAATGCAGAACAATGTCATACATTCACCCCAGTACAGAGATCTGGGCCTAAATCCATTGTTTTTTTGCACTCCACTCCACCCCAGTTCAGACATGGCCATATGCAAATCAGCCTTGATCCTGTGCCTCATGGGAACCGTCCAGCCTGAACTGCCAAGCCATGTCTTTCCTGGACCAGAATTAAGCATCCTAGGACCGGTTTCTGGCTATCAGCCGTCTTCAGCCAGGATAGCTTGACTCCAGTGGTGTGGAGAGCATGGGACTCACGTCTGAGCATACCCATCCCACTCGGGGTGACAAATGCAAAAACAACAATTGATGGACAGAATGCAGAACAATGTCATACATTCACCCCAGTACAGAGATCTGGGCATAAATTCATCGTTTTTTTGCACTCCACACCACCCCAGTTCAGACATGGCCATATGCAAATCAGCCTTGACCCTGTGCCTCATGGGAACAGTCCAGCCCTAACTGCCAAGCCATGTCTTTCCTGGACCAGAATTAAGCATCCTAGGACCGGTTTCTGGCTATCAGCTGCCTTCAGCCAGGATAGCTTGATTCCAGTGGTGTGGAGAACATGGGACTCACGTCTGAGCATACCCATCCCACTCGGGGTGACAAATGCAAAAACAACAATTGATGGACAGAATGCAGAACAATGTCATACATTCACCCCAGTACAGAGATCTGGGCCTAAATCCATCGTTTTTTTGCACTCTACACCACCCCAGTTCAGACATGGCCATATGCAAATCAGCCTTGACCATGTGCCTCATGGGAACAGTCCAGCCCGAACTGCCAAGCCATCTATTTCCTGGCCTGGAATCAAGCATCCTAGTACCGGTTTCTGGCTATCAGCCGTCTTCAGCCAGGATAGTTTGACTCCAGTGGTGTGGAGAGCATGGGACTCACGTCTGAGCATACCCATCCCACTAGGGGTGACCAAAGCAAAAACAACAATTGATGGACAGAATGCAGAACAATGTCATACATTCACCCCAGTACAGAGATCTGGGCCTAAATCCATCATTTTTTTGCACTCCACATCACCCCAGTTCAGACATGGCCATATGCAAATCAGCCTTGACCCTGTGCCTCATGGGAACAGTCCAGCCCGAACTGCCAAGCCTTGTCTTTCCTGGACCGGAATCAAGCATCCTAGGACCGGTTTCTGGCTGTCAGCAGTCTTCAGCCAGGATAGCTTGACTCCAGTGGTGTGGAGAGCATGGGACTCACGTCTGAGCATACCATCCGACTCGGGGTGACAAATGCAAAAACAACAGTTGATGGACAGAATGCAGAACAATGTCATACATTCACCCCAGTACAGAGATCTGGGCCTAAATCCATCGTTTTTTTGCACTCCACACCACCCCAGTTCAGACATGGCCAAATGCAAATCAGTCTTAACCCTGTGCCTCATGGGAACAATCCAGCCGGAACTGCCAAGCCAAGTATTTCCTGGCCTGGAATCAAGCATCCTAGTACCGGTTTCTGGCTATCAGCCGTCTTCAGCCAGGATAGCTTGACTCCAGTGGTGTGGAGAGCATGGGACTCACGTCTGAGCATACCCATCCCACTAGGGGTGACCAATGCAAAAACAACAATTGATGGACAGAATGCAGAACAATGTCATACATTCACCCCAGTACAGAGATCTGGGCCTAAATCCATCGTTTTTTTGCACTCCACATCACCCCAGTTCAGACATGGCCATTTGCAAATCAGCCTTGACCCTGTGCCTCATGGGAACAGTCCAGCCCGAACTGCCAAGCCATGTCTTTCCTGGACCGGAATCAAGCATCCTAGGACCGGTTTCTGGCTGTCAGCCGTCTTCAGCCAGTATAGCTTGACTCTAGTGGTTTGGAGAGCATGGGACTCACGTCTGAGCTTACCCATCCCACTCGGGGTGACAAATGCAAAAACAACAATTGATGCACAGAATGCAGAACAATGTCATACATTCACCCCAGTACAGAGATCTGGGCCTAAATCCATCGTTTTTTTGCACTCCACACCACCCCAGTTTAGACATGGCCATTTGCAAGTCAGCCTTGACCCTGTGCCTCATTGGAACAGTCCAGCCGGAACTGCCAAGCCATGTCTTTCCTGGACCGGAATAAAGCATCCTAGGACCGGTTTCTAGCTATCAGCCGTCTTCAGGTGGGATAGCTTGACTCCAGTGGTGTGGAGAGCATGGGACTCAGGTCTGAGCATACCCATCCCACTCGGGGAGACAAATGCAAAAACAACAATTGATGGACAGAATGCAGAACAATGTCATACATTCACCCCAGTACAAAGATCTGGGCTTAAATCCATGGTTTTTTGCACTCCACACCACCCCAGTTCAGACATGGCCATATGCAAATCAGCCTTGACCCTGTGCCTCATGGGAACAGTCCAGCCCGAACTGCCAAGCCATGTCTTTCCTGGACCGGAATCAAGCATCCTAGGACTGGTTTCTGGCTATCAGCCGTCTTCAGCCAGGATAGCTTGACTCCAGTGGTGGGGAGAGCATGGGACTCACGTCTGAGCATACCCATCCCACTAGGGGTGACCAATGCAAAAACAACAATTGATGGACAGAATGCAGAACAATGTCATACATTCACCCCAGTACAGAGATCTGGGGCTAAATCCATCTTCTTTCTGCACTCCACACCACCCCAGTTCAGACATGGCCATATGCAAATCAGCCTTGACCCTGTGCCTCATGGGAACAGTCCAGCCTGAACTGCCAAGCCATGTCTTTCCTGGACCGGAATCAAGCATCCTAGGACCGGTTTCTCGCTATCAGCCGTCTTCAGCCAGGATAGCTTGACTCCAGTGGTGTGGAGAGCATGGGACTCACGTCTGAGCATACCCATCCCACTCTGGGTGAAAAATGCAAAAACAACAATTGATGGACAGAATGCAGAACAATGTCATACATTCACCCTAGTACAGAGATCTGGGCCTAAATCCATCGTTTTTTTGCACTCCACACCACCCCAGTTCAGACATGGCCATATGCAAATCAGCCTTGACCCTGTGCCTCATGGGAACAGTCCAGCCCGAACTGCCAAGCCATGTCTTTCCTGGACCGGAATCAAGCATCCTAGGACCGGTTTCTGGCTATCAGCCGTCTTCAGCCAGGATAACTTGACTCCAGTGGTGTGGAGAGCATGGGACTCACGTCTGAGCATACCCATCCCACTAGGGGTGACAAATGCAAACACAACAATTGATGGACAGAATGCAGAACAATGTCATACATTCACCCCAGTACAGAGATCTCGGCCTAAATCCATGGTTTTTTTGCACTCCACACCACCCCAGTTCAGACATGGCCATATGCAAATCAGCCTTGACCCTGTGCCTCATGGGAACAGTCCAGCCTGAACTGCCAAGCCATGTCTTTCTTCGACCGGAATCAAGCATCCTAGGACCAGTTTCTGGTTATCAGCCGTCTTCAGCCAGGATAGCTTGACTCCAGTGGTGTGGAGAGCATGGGACTGACGTCTGAGCATACCAGTCCCACTCGGGGTGACAAATGCAAAAACAACAATTGATGGACAGAATGCAGAACAATGTCATACATTCACCCCAGTACAGAGATCTGGGCTTAAATCCATTGCTTTTTTGCACTCCACACCACCCCATTTCAGACATGGCCATATGCAAATTAGCCTTTACCCTGTGCCTCATGGGAATAGTCCAGCCCGAACTGCCAAGCCATGTCTTTCCTGGACCGGAATCAAGCATCCTAGGACCGAATTCTGGCTATCAGCCGTCTTCAGCCAGGATAGCTTGACTCCAGGGGTGTGGAGAGCATGGGACTCACGTCTGAGCATACCCATCCCACTAGGGGTGACCAATGCAAAAACAACAATTGATGGACAGAATGCAGAACAATGTCATACATTCACCCCAGTACAGAGATCTGGGCCTAAATCCATTGTTTTTTTGCACTCCACACCACCCCAGTTCAGACATGGCCATCCCCTTTTGTACCGCTTTGTCGCCATAAGTTGGCAGGGTATGTCAGACGTGAGTCCCTTGCTCACTTTGCCACTGGATTCAAGCAAACCTGTCTGAAGATGGCTGTAATGCCAGAAACCGGTCCTAGGACGCTTGATTCCGGTCCAGGGAAGGTATGGCTTGGCAGTTCGGGCTGGACTGTTCCCATGAGGCACAGGGTCAGACTGATTTGCATATGGCCATGTCTAAACTGGGGTGGCAGAGTGGGCTAAAGAACGGTGATGGATCAAACCCAGATCTGTTGGCTGGGTGTGAGTGTTTGATTGGTTCAGATGCCCCGACCATCACCACCCCCTTTTGTACCGCTTTGTCGCCATAAGTTGGCAGGGTATGCTCAGTTGTGAGTCCCTTGCTCACTTTGCCACTGGATTGAAGCAAGGCTGGCTGAAGACGGCTGTAATGCCAGAAACCGGTCCTAGGACGCTTGAATCCAGTCCAGGGAAGGCATGGCTTGGCAGTTCGGGCTGGACTGTTCCCATGAGGCAGAGGGTCAGACTGATTTGCATATGGCCATGTCTAAACTTGGGTGGCAGAGTGGGCTAAAGAACGGTGATGGATCAAACCCAGATCTGTTGACTGGGTGTGAGTGTTTGAATGGTTCAGATGCTCCGTCCATCTCCTCCACCTTTTGTACCTCTATGGTCTGCAGCACATATTGTGCCACCCTTAAAGGCCCTATACCTTAACACACACACACTGCGATTGCAGGCTGTGCGTTTTGGTGCAGAAAAAGTGAAGAGTCGACATGGCACACCTGTGTGCCATGCATATATCCCACTGCCTATGGTATAGGTCAGCCACCCCTCTAGCTGGGTGCACTATACCACTGGTGAGAGTACAGTTGCATGAGCACTGTACCCCTACAGTGTTTAAGTCCATTCTTAGACATTTTAAGTGCAGTTAAGCCATATAGATTATATAGTCTGGGAGTTTGTCATTACGAACTCCACAGCACCATAATGGCTTTACTACGTTCTGGGAAGTTAGGTATCAAACTTCTCAGCATAATAAACCCACACTGATGGCAGTGTTGGGATTTATTATACCATGCACTCAGAGGGCATCTTAGAGATGCACCCTGAAAAAGAGAACAGCCTCTGGTGGGTTCCCTAACTGGTAACCACCAGCCTGCCATCACAAGACATGTTTCTGGACCAATGGGATGGGAGCCTTTGCTTCCTCAGCCCAAAAACTAAGCCTTTCCTGGGCAGAGGTGGTCACACCTCTCCCAGGTTATCTGTGGTAGGGGAGCTTCAAAGGCCTTCCGCCTTTGTAACATGACCCCGAGCCTCTCCTGCTATCAGGAGCTGGCCCTCTTCCTGTCTCTCCCCCTTTTCGGTGGGAGGCCAGGCAGGAAAAATTAGAACAACCCAAAAGGTGTGCCCACCTATGCCAACCCCACCCCTCAGGTGGGAGAGGCGAGGTGAAGCTCACCCTTCAGTGCCCACCATCTTGCAGATGGCAGGCACTCTCCATTCAGTGTTAGGGATTGTGCCCCCTCTCCCACATAGGGTGAGCACACCAAGGGTGTAGTCACCCTAAGGTCAGAATTTTATTGGTACTTGACGCAAAGACCCATAAAATGCCCCCTAAATGCAGTATTTAGGGGGCAGCCCTGAACCCAGGATGCAGATTCCTGATACCTATGAAGAAGAAGGATGAAAGAAGACGGCCAGCAGAGGAGAATGCAGAGAAGAACTGGCTTGGCCCCAGCCCTACTGGCCCGCCTGCAGTTTCCTGAGATTCTGCGCCAAAGATGGCCTTGTCCTGCAGCCAGCAATCTCCAGAACTCCTGTGAGGACTGACTCCCTACAACAAAGACCGTATCTCCAGCAGCTCTGTTCAAAAGAATCACTAAAGAAATACTCAGAGCCTGCTGAGGACAAAGAAACCTGACGCCTGGAACAACCACTGCACCTGATGCCTACGGCCTGAGTCTTGAGGTTGATGTAGATATCAAACGAATGAACACATCATCCTAACTTGGGGAAGATCTGATAATGTCTGAGTAAAGATTTCATTTAAATACAAACATCTCAGAGCAGATGGTCCTTCCCTTTGAAGCCTTATATTTCTGATTGACTGATTGTTATGAATCAATCACGTGTGATAGTAATTGTGGCCACAAATGATTAAAATCTCACCAATTTTTCAAATGGAATGTTAACTGATTAACAGAGGGGTTTTTCATAACAGGATCCAAAACTTGAAATGCATAATTCTGAAGGGGAGTATAAATAACTTTAACACTATTGTTATTAAATGAATATTTTCAACATTGTATTTATATGAAAGTTATAGTAGTAACAGCTAATTTTTAATTTAGTTTCTTGTGTGTTATTATAACCCCTTCTTTAGGGTGTAAAATTTTAAATAGTACTAATACTCATATTAACTTAAATCCTGAGCATCACATAGTGCCCTCTGCAGCTTTCTTGTTTTTTATACTTCTTAGCAATTTGTCAATTTTCTACATACTTTCATAATCACCTATAATGAGGACATTCAGTTATCAGGTTGCTGCAGTCACTTAATACACCCTCTATTTCTAGGTAATTTGTACTTAATAGTTGCCAACACAAGTTTTTCCGGATATAAATTCAAACAGTTTGACTAGGTGTTCATCACACCAAGATCACATCTCCTTCGTGCCACTATCTCATCACAGATCATAGACTGTTTTGACTTAAAAGAAATATAACAATCAGAGCGAAGGAGCTAACTTTTTCTTTCAGGTATATTTTTTCCAGGGGAGAATGTTGTCTTTGCCTGCCAAAAATTGTGAGAGGTCTAATTAATAATCATAAGGTGATTTTTAAACTTTCCCTGGGAGCACTAAGAACTGAGTACTGATCATTGCAATTCAAGATGCTGGTAATTATAGGTCTGTGGTTGTCTCCACAATTTTGTTTACACCTAAAACAATGGTGGGCTTGCTTTATGAGAAATAATCAAAAATGGTAGAGTGAAAGCCCCAAATTAGCTTTTCTACAAATAGCTTCCTACCTAGCACCCGAATCCGCCCTCTAAAGTACCTTATCAGATATTGATCCTTTAGGTCCTTAAACCTTGAATTTAAGTATGGCATGTGCTGTCTTATGAGCATTTAATCAAATGTTTTCACCCCTTATACATTTCATGTTGTTTTTCATCAGCAATGAACAGTATGTTTGGGTTGCTCTTCCTCAGAGGAGCAAGAATGCTGTTTCCCCTGTGCTGCTCTGTTGCTGATAATCTGCTGTCCAGTGCTATTGAAGATCTGTGAATACTTCTATCTTTTTATGCTTCTAATGTACATTGACCATTCCCATAGCTAAAATCCTTTCAGTCATAAACTATTGCCTATATTGAGTGCACCAGAAACAAAATGACTGAAAGTGGTATTATAATGGCCATTTGGGGACGGATTAGAGCCAAAGGCCTAATATGTATAGCATGAGTCCATTTTGTCTGGATTCTGATACTTATATGGTTGTTGACTTCACTCAAACTTCAAAGTGCTGCTGGTTATGAAATAGAGGTGTTTGTCAGTGACAAATAGCCTGGGGCCATTTTGTAACGTACTCCTCACTTAAACAGTTATTTACTAACAATAACTAACTGATTGCTCATTATGTCACTTTCCTCACTCACCTCGTTTAATCCTTGTTAGTTACTACATTTCTTCACTCATTCTTCCTCATTATCTTCTCTACTCACTCTAAACATACTCCTCTGTCTCTCTCATGCTCTTAACTCTGACAACATCCACTTCATTGCCATACGTGGCATCGCTGCGAAGACACTAGAGCCATAAAATTCACCTTTAGGAGTACTGACATCAGTTTCCTTCTTTGTGCTACACCTGTACATTCTGGAGCACTCCAAACTCTTCTTAGGAGTGTTGATGTCATGGGCGATTTCTTAAAAAATATAAAAAGTTTGGTTACAGTTACCTCACGATGATACCAGCCGAGCGGTATGGCTTTAAACCATACAGAGATTGTAATGGCCAAATCTCCATCAGAAATCCTGCAACATGTGCCTCTGGTGCCTGGGATTTGACCACGACCCACAGGCCTGCAAATCATGTCAGTGTATGCATCCAAAGGTGATTAAAGAACAAGAGGCAAAGATGTTTATGGCCTAGCACAAGACAAGCATTGGGGACGACAAAATCGAGACAGTGATTGAAGTTGCTGCAGTAGCCATCTTCATCAAAGTCACCAAAGAAAAAAGAAAAATTTATAGAAGAGGCATGAGTCTCTCCGACATACTTCAAGAAGTAAGTCTCCACAACCCAGCCTTTGCCACATTCAATGTCGGTCAAGGAACCAATGGTAGTCCCCATGGAGTCTATGGCGCATGTGGTTTCTTCAGACCTGCAGCTGGCTTCGGAGTCAATTTTTCTGCATCATCGATCCGAAGGCCCATGGCCAGTCAGCTTTGCCCATATTTTCCGATTTGTTGGGTGGAGGACCCTTCAGCATCCCTGAGTGACACGTTAAGCATTTTAAGCAGATCTGTGGTCCCTTATAGAGTGCTCGCTGGTCCCACAGGCCCAATGACTTGCTCTTGTCGAGCACTGGAGGGCTACCAGCGTCATTCCACTCAACACCCTTTTCACCCTTTCTTCCCTAGCCCGCATTATCATGGTCAGCAATACAGACTCAGTGCCACCACAGCATTCGGGATCAGCGCCGCGGCTACCACCTCCACTGAACAGCCCTTCTTACTCGCCTTCAGCGCCAGACCAAAACACCTCTCTGGTGCCACAGATGACGTCTCTAATTCCACTAACGCCACTGACAATACCCTGGTGCTGCTACTATTGATTCTTCCACCTCTTCTGACTCCACCAGTTCAGCTGACCACTCGAACAGACTCTCTTCCATTAATTAACCATCAACTTTATCGCTCCAGGACAGGCCAAAGGTTAATAGAAGAAGGCAGTTTCTTCTTTGGGGCTCAGATCCAAATGCAGATGATTATGATGGTTAGTATACACTGGACCTGGACTTTACAGGCCTGAAAGATCCAAGTGGTATTGACACTTCACCAGAGAGGGAGCTTCTCTCTCTAACGGGTTTGCCCCTACCAGAGGTTCATTCATACCACTCGGTCATTAGGAGGGCCGCTAATACCTCCAAGTGCCGTCCATGGAAACAAAGATCAGACCCCCTTATTGAGGTTGTACATTTAACCCCCCATACAGTAGAATTGTTATTTCCTTTCAATAAGGCCCTAACAGAACATAGTCTAGCTATTTGAAAAAAAACAATAACTTCTACTGAGATTTCTGGAACCGATACCTGACACTATAAGCCATTTCCAGGAGGTCCCACCTTCCTCTCGTCTCACCCATCCCTGGAGAGCCTAGTAGTGCAAGCTTGTTATTTTTCCAAGCTAACACCTGGTGCCTTTCCCACAACATAATCTGAGGTTTCAGCAGAGGATTTACTTTTGGGGCCATCAGCAATACACCCAACAGCAGCACCAACAACAGGGGATCTTCCCTCTACAAATAGTAGAGAGGACAAAGCAAGGTAACACCTGATGCCTTTCCCACAACATAATCTGAGGTTTCAGCAGGGGATTTACTTTTGGGGCCATCAGCAATACACCCAACAGCAGCACCAACAACAGGGGGTCTTCCCTCTACAAATAGAAGAGAGGACAAAGCAAGGGAAGAACAGATTCTCTACCCCTTTCTCCCTCCTCCTCTTCTTCCCCAACCACTACAGGGAAACAGCCATAGTTACCCTTGTCCGAACACACACAGTCATTTTGGGGACAGACATTCCATTTTCACACGTTTGGACCCCTCAGACATTTCACAAGTTTTGAGGATTCCAGACCTTTGGGTCTTGTAGATTGTGGAAAGGGGTATGGCCTATCCTTCCAGCAGAACCCCCAACCATCTCTTCCAGTTACCAGTACTCCTGCCAGACCATCTGACTGTCCTTCAGCAAGAGGTTCTGACCTTACTAGTAATGGGTACTGTGGAGTGTGTTCCAGAGCAGGAGCACTGGAAATGAAAGTCTAGATTGTGTCTGTTGACCTGCAAGATATCTACTTCCACCTTCCTATCCTGCGGATACACAGGAATTTTCTATGCTTCATGGTCCGATCCGAACACTATTAGTTTGCTGTTCTCCCATTTGACCTCACTTCGCTCCTCCAGTCTTCACAAAAGTGGTGGTGGTAGATGCAGACCATCACAGATGGCAATTAATTCCAGATTTCCTTTACCGGGATAACTGGCTCCTAAAAGCCAACTCACCAGGGATGTGTCCTACCATTTGCACACAACTGAAAAGTTGTCGGTCAATATGAACTTTTCCATCAACAATCCTATGTCTCCCCTAGTTCCCTTACAGTGCATCCGGAGGCATATTTATCAAAGTTTTGCATTGCCCTTTCACCGCACAAGGCAGTGCAGGGCTACACAAAACTAGAATGAGATTTACCAAGCCTGGCTGGATTAACAAAAGGCTGCGCAAGTCATTGCCTTGCTCTACTCTGCCCTGACAAGGCGTTCCATGGGTGAAGCATGGATGTTTCTATGCATTCATCCATTGATTTTGGTGCATTCCCCGAATAAATCTGGGAATGTGTCAACATTCTACACCTTCCCAGGGGAGGTACAGCGAGGAGAAATATGTCTATATATTCTTATTGTTTCCGCTTTCTAAGTGTTCGGCATTCTGCAACACACTTAGTTGAGGGAAGTGTCTTTCAGCGTTGTGTTTGTGCAGGAAGATGCCCCTTCCTGCACAAAAACAATACTGCACCCCTGTGCAAGGGTGCCTGCTCTGGTGCAAGCAGTACATGTTGCGCCATCACAAACAGAGGACAGGAATATGCCAAATAATGTTAAATATGGCACATTCCTGCTCTCTCCCTTTTGTGCAGAGCAGCAAGGCATCTTGCAGCAATACTTTGCTTGAAGACGTGATAAATTGGAAGGGGTGGGATGGTATACCATTGCAAATTGAGCCTTCCCTTCTTCTCAGAAGGTTCACAACATCCAGGCTATGATTGTGATGTTTCAAAATGGAGCGATTGTTCCTGTCCTGATGGTCTTATGCCTCTTCGATCTGCAATCCTCCTTCATCCTTCTGGTCACCTATGCATGCTGACACATGAGGGCACTCCAATGATGTCTTTGCAGGCAGTGGTTCAAGCACCTTGGAAACACTTTAGTGGCCTTACAGTGGTAGAGGATGGACAGCAATCTATCCCAAGTAAGTCCATTTCACTCTATCCCTCCGGTGGCAACAGTTATCACTGATGCCTCCACTCTAGAGTGGGTAATATATCTGGAAGAATGTGAGCTCAGAAGTCCCTGGTCCCTAGATGAACGGAGATTGCTCATTAACCTCTAGGAATTACAGGTCATAATTTTGGCACTCAAGGTCTTCCTCCATTCCCTCAGTGATCAGTGTTTTCAGATCTTGATGGACAATAAACTATGTAGTATATCATCAAGCAGGGGTGAGTAGGGTCATACTTCTCTACCAAGAAGCTCTGAGACTCTAGTCTTGGGTTCAGGAACATTAGATGTGCCTTGTGGCACATCCCCTTGCAGGTGTGCTCAATGTGCTAGTGGATAGTTTCAGTAAGAATCATCTTGCCAACCACAAGTGGCATCTGGAATCGGAAGTAATCCAGGACATATTCCAGCCTGGAGGACTCCTGATATTGACCTATGTGCCACTCACGAGAACACTCAATTCCTGAAATTCTGTGACCTCTAGTTTCCGATGCAGGAAGCATTGGGGGACATGTTTCAGTTGAAGTTGAACTTTTCGCTCCATTATGTGTTTCCTTCCATTCCCTTGATTGCTCGAATTCTGAGGAAAAGTTTTCTTGATCAGGCCCAAGTAATCCTCATTGCCCCCAGATTTGCCACAAAGGGTGTAAAATGTAGACCTTATTCGCTTCTCCCTGTGCCCTCCGCTCTGTCTCCCTCACAGAGTAGACCTCTTGTTGCAGTCACATGGCGGGTTCTCCATCCCAACTGCTAAAGCCTCCACCTGTCTTTCTAGAGATTTAACGGGCAACATGAGATCTCTTTCTTTACCTTCTGAAGGTATGGATATTAATTTATGTGCCCACAGTCATGTCACCAAGATAGTGTTCTGAGGCAGATGGAATTCATTTACCAATTGATATGTAGACAGCTTAGTAGGCCCTCTTCAGGTTCATCTGTCTAACATCTTAGGTGTGTCCTTTCACTAGCTCAGCAGTGGGGCGCAGTGGGTACTGCTAAAGCTCACTTATCAGACTTTTCGGCTTTTCTTTGTTTATCTGACCAGCTGTCCCTTTTCAAACCATCCATAGTTATGAGGTTCCTAAAGGGACAATTAACAAGTTTCCACCAATCCCTTTTAGGATGCCTCAATGGGGCTACAACTTGGTTCTCATGTTTCTTTTATTTTCCCCTTTTGAACTATTACATAGTTGTCCTTTACGTTACTCACATTTAAGGCAGTCTTCCTGATCACTAACACATCAGCTAGACGTGTTAGCAAATTGCAAGCTTTAAGTGTCAAACATATATTCATTTCTTTCAGTCCTAACAGATTGGTGTTAAGAACCAAGGCTGCCTTCCTGCCATGCAGACTCCCAACCTTCTTCACTCATCCACAGGCAACCAAGTAAGAACAGAGACTGCATTGTCTTGATCATAAGAGAGCAGTTAGCTTCTACGTGGACAGAACATGCGAGTTAAGGCTAGATGATCAGCTGTTTGTGGGCTATATGGGGAAGGTGAAAGGCAAGAAAGTGCATAAGAGGACATTATCAAGATGGATAATCCTATGAATTACGATGTGCAGTGCTCTGGCTAACAAAGAGCCATCAGAAAGTATTCAAGCTCATTCCACCAGAGCAAGTTTTGTACTTCTGCAATGGCAACAGGAGTTCCGATAGCACACATCTGCAAAGTGGTGAGTTGGGTGTCCCTCTACACTTTTGCGTAGCATTACCATTTGAACTCAGAAGGGAGAATGGAAAGTCATTTCGCTCGCTGGTTCCTTGAGAAGTTCTTGGTAAAAACAGCCATGCACCCACACCTTGTCTTGTGACTGTTGGGGGAATTTATTCAAAAGGTGAGGAATCTGCAAGAAGAGCAAATACGCCCTGGAAAGCTCTCTATCCACACACACAGAAATATGTACTCAATCAATCAATCAAATCAAGCTTTATTCGGATCATAAAAAATGTCCATAAAAGCATTCTATGAAATACAATAAAATCCATTTATAACCAAGAATATGCAAAAGAAACAATATCTTAACATAATTAAAATAAGCACAATCATTATACATGTATACCTATAGTAATTCTTAGTTCAATTTTTCTAAGTGAACAAGTTCATTCCTTTGTTTTTTTGCTGACATTATTTAACAAATTACTGCATTGCAGACTGGTATTCTTTCCAAATTCCGTTAATAATTAAAAGAAGTTTTATAGGATTACAGGCAATTATCTTTAAAAATTGGACGGAGATACATTTTTCTAATTTCTATATAAAAATTTCAAAAGAGTAAAAATTGAAGGGTGCTTTGTTTGGATCTACCATCACACGGGCAGTTTAGAAGATTAGCACACCACTTGCCCCTTTTAGGAAAAGCAAAAAGATAGTGTAATGTATTCATCCGTAGTCTGGTTAGGTAGAATCTATGCTGTACCTTAGTTATAAAAACGAGGTATGGCTGCAGACCCATGGCGATTGGTCCCTTAAGATAAGATATAGCAATTTTCTTAGAACCTGAAACCTCATCTCTTAAGGCTGTCCTAACATTCAGGAGACTCCTTTTCAAATCAACCTTACTGATGTGTTGTATGTCTTCAGGTTGATTTCCATTCAGGGGCAAGTTGCATTCTTCTAAGAGACCACTACTATAACTCAACCAAGGTATTTTCTTGCATCGGTCTTGGGACAAACAGTCTAAAATAATATCCCTCGTAAAGCGAGTTTCTTCCCTAGTCCAGATACGGTGCCACAAATTTAAGGCGGCTATGCTAATCAAATCGTGTATATATGGTGTTCCGGTTTCTCTATGCAAGATACTGAAAGGGTGTTCCGGTTTCTCTATGCAAGATAATGAAAGGGGTGAAGGCCGGTACGGCTAACAAACGTCTTAAAAAGTTGTTTTCAAGAATTTGTAATGACAAAGTGTCCGTCTGGCCCCATAGTGCTCCCCGTAACAACTCCCGGTGATGCACTTTGCTCCGTATAGCTTGAGAATCTCCCGTACAGGTTTTTTACCAATTTTTTGGGAGAATCTAAAAATAGCCTCCACCAATTTCACAAATTTCAACTTGCATAGAGTTATATGTGTAGGTGAAGAGAGAGAGTTCTCCCAGTTAATTTAAGGTCCAGAGGGGGGAGATAGAGACCAGCAAATCATAAGAAATACCTCTAGAAGGACCTATATTGCTTTTACAAGGAGTAAATCCTAACAGTATCTACAAAAATGGGGGATGCCAAAGAGAAAAATTAGGACATCAGAATATTATCAAAATATATATTTATTTGTTTTTTTAGATATTTTAGTGTGAAAAAGTCTTTTTATACATCTCTAGTTTTCATTTTGACACATAACATCCTAAGCAAAAATTCATCAACGTTCATATTACAATTTGTGCAAATGCAATAAAGTGCAGGTTAAGACAATAGAAAAGAAGAGTGTACCCCTAACAATATAATATAATTCTAACATACATGCATACATTCTTACACATCAATCATACCATTGCCCATATCATGAAAAAGGGGCTTCAATGGGGTTGAGATAGGAACGGCAACTAAGTCCATTATAAACTTATTCTCGGCTCTAACCAGATCGGTGACATTTTCGCAGCCCCACAGTTCCGACCCATAGACTGCGGAGGACAGCACCTTCCCTTCAAATACAGCTAGAGCCGGGGCTATAGGCCTGCTGACTGACATACGCTGACTCCTCAGAATGGCTCCCGAGACTCTCTTGAGGTTTAGCAGCATCTTGGCAACATGGGAGTCCCATTTCATTCTATTGTTAATCCTGATTCCCAGGTAGTCAAAATCCTCCTCCACCTCAAGAGGCGACCCATTAAGGGTGAAATTAATTTTCTTTGCTTTTTTTGAAGGGGCAGCACCATTAACTTGGTTTTGGATGTATTAATGGTCAGCCCGCGTTCATCGCAAAATAGACTGAATCTGTCCAGTAGTTTCTCCAGCCCTGAGGGGGTTTTGGACAACAGGAGGGTGTCATCTGCAAAGAGGAGGGTTGGTGTTTTCTCCCCCGCCAGGACCGGAGCATTGGCATTGTCCTCCCTCAAATGGTCTACCACCCCATTGATAAAGAGGGAGAACAATGTCGGGGCCATCACACAGCCCTGGCGTACCCCCCTATTCACCTGTTAGCTGTCCCTCATTCCCCATCTAATTCTAGCATAATTATCTTTGTGAAGTTTAACTATAAACTCCAGGAGGTAACGCGGGAACCCCATTTCCAGCAGCACCCTCCAGAGTTTATCACGAGGCACCAAATCAAAGGCGCTTTTGAGGTCTATGAAGGTCAGATATAAATTCCCCTTCATAATGGTTACTGATTTCCAGTATATTGCCCACAACCTGAAAACATGGTCCATAGTACCCACATTCTGGCGGAAACCCGCCTGGAAGTGGGACAGTATATTCCCCTCCTCTAGCCACATACCTACTCTATTTATAATGACCCTGCCAACTATTTTCTGAGCAGCGTCGATTAAACTAATCGACCTGTAGTTGGCAGGGTCCTCCCTATCGCCTTTCTTATGGATAGTAACAACTTCAGCACCCCTCCACGAGTCAGGGACAGGGTATCCATGAAGGATTCTATTAATTAGAGGAGCAATAAAATCAGACCACAGCTTAGGGTCATGTATGTATAGATCGCCCGGTAACCCATTCGGGCCTGCCGCTTTAGAGGGTGTTATGCTCCTGATAGCATCAGAAACTTCTCGGGCTACAAAGGGTTCTACAGGTGTAAGTTCCTCATTAATAAAGTCATTTTGTACCCTCCATGATTGAACTAAATCACCTTCGCCACAATACAGATTCGAAAAATGGGAATGCCATTGTTGCTCAGTTATATGTTTAGGGAGGGGCTCTACTTCTCTCCTGTCAAGTTTGTTTATCAAGTTCCAAAACAGGGTAGAGTTCTTCTAACTGGCAGCAATCTTAAGTTGTTGCCAATATTCTTCCTCCCAGTCCTTCTTTGCACTTTTGATGCAATCGCTATATTCCCTTCTAGCCGTCCTAACTGCTATAGCGTCCTTTCTCCTAATGGCGTTTGCTATAGCCCTTCTCTTTTCCCTACAACCTGTTGTATACCATAGGTTGCCACTTTTTGGTGGATTCTTCTTCCTTGGTCCACTAGTATCTCTTATAGTGAAGAATGAACCAATTTTCTCTATTAGACTCTTGTAGGAGTCTATAAAATTCAGACTTTGTTCGGTTGACTGGGCGGAGGTATGGGATAGGAGTTCCCTAGTTTCTGCCTCTACTAGTTCTTTAATACGGATCAAACTATCTTCTTGGCACATCACCCTGTTCCACTTTAATCTGCGTTTGCAATTAGATGGAACTACTTCTTTTGTGATCATAAGTGGGGCATTTAATGCTTCCCTCTCAATACCCCATCTTATTTCCATGCAAAGTGGATTATGATCGCTATCCTGTGACTGTCTGACTTCCATGTCAACTAGTCTGTTCCAGGAACCGGTATCGAGCAGAATGTAATCAATACGGGATGGACAACTAAATCTGTTATTGGTCATCATACCATTTGGGTCTGAGGTTGTCCTACCATTCAGGGCACGTAGGTTATATTCTAGTGTTAGGGCATTTATTTGGATCGCTCTTGGCGTCCATTTTCTGATTGGCGCTATGGTTGGAGGCGGGATGGACTGTCTAGAATCCTCTTCATTAAGTCCCAGGAGATCTTCTTTGCTTAGGGGTTCATATGTACAGTTAAAATCTCCCCCTACAATAATGCTAGACAATGGGGGGGATACCTGCTAGCGCCACCTCGAGTAAGGCTATAGTGGGTGAAGTTTGACCTCCTGGGCAACCTCTAGCATAAATATTAAACAGCTCCATCGAGCTTCCAATATGGGAGCCCTTAGTGGAGATTTGTAGTATGTCCTGCGATGGTAAAGTATGCGCAGTAAGTGCCCAATTCAAAGCCACACTAAACCATACGTGCAGTCCTCCCGATGGGCGACCTCTCCCTGAACTAATTGCCGGAATAAAGTGGGTGGAATATCCGCATTTATATAGGGGAGACATGCTCCATGTTTCCTGGAACATACAGATGTCGAACGTATCTATGAATTGGTTCCATTCTGGATTTGCCATACTTTTTTGAAGCCCCGCTATGTTCCAGGAAAACAATTTAATCATGTTTGTGTTTGTAACCCTCTCTGTGTGAACTACTTCTGAAGCTAGTCTTACAACTGCTGTTGTTAGGGGAAATTGAGCGTTGACCACTTCATTAGACCTTTCTTCCCCCGAGGAACAACCTCATCATTAATCTTCATAGCCTCCATATCTATAAGGCTTGTGGTGGAATTGGTCTGACGCTCGGGCTTGCACATATTGTGTGTTTGTCTTACACTATTCAGATAGTTATCCTTTAATGGTCAGTCTATGTTGTTTAGACCCGATGCGTCCTTGAGCCTAGATTTAGACCATAGAGGTGCGTGTCTGATTAGTATGTTACAATTCCTAGGGGGGCATGTCCTATACTCTAGGGCTACTAGGTTCTCTGCAATTGCTATGTTACCAAACTGTATCTCAATACAGTCTGTTGATGAACTACGCAAGGAAATTCTTTTAACATGAATCATATCCTCCCTAATGACTGATCTGCACCCTCTCACGTGGCGAAGCCCGTGAATGGCTTTATTGCGTATGGATTTACTGTTCTCATAAGTGTTAGCAGCTCCAAGCTTGGTGACCCCGGTCATGTAGACAATATCACAAGGGGATCTGTATGGTGTGTTTATCTGTTTGTTACTCCAATTAGTTGTTTCAACCATGTCACTATAATATTTATTATCCCCCTGCAGGACCCTGCATTGTGATATTGACCCCCTCAATTTTGCTACTTCGGCATATGAGCCCGAGGTGTTTTGCCTGGCGGGCATTTTAGCTAGGGGGTTATGAGCTGGGATTTTGGGTCGTAACTCTACTACAGTTTTGGAGACACATAATGGAGCTGTTCATGTATTGGGTTTAGATAGGGCCGCTCCTGCTGTTTGGTTTGGTGGGGCCGATCGCAAGATAGGGGCTTTTACCGGGTTGGACACTAACACTGGGTGTAGAGTGTTTGTTATGTGTAGTTCCTCCCGTTTTGTAAAGTCCATCATGAATTTCTTAATAATAGCTATATCCCTTTCCAGGCTTTCCATTTTCATCATGATTAAATTATTAAAATTCAAACATCTGGAGCATTCACCTGGACTATTCACAGCCTCCACAGTCCCCCCCAGCCCTTGTGATAAGACCTCACTTAATTCCCTGGATTCCCCTTCCAACACTGAAAAGCGATTAGTACAAGTGATGCCCATTTCACATGCTATCACCTGCGAGGACCTGTCTATATTCCCAGTTGATATAGCTGGAAGTTCGGCATTAGCACTCATGTTTGTCCCTCTTAATGCCTCTGTAACATTTACCTAAGCATGGGCGGAAAATCCGTTCCGCTTGCGGATTTTGCGGATTTTCGGTAAATTCGCAATCCGCGAACTCCCGCGAATTTACCGAAAATCCGCAAATCCGCGAGCGGCGGATTTTTCCGGGGGCAAAAGTTCAAAACTTGCAGCCTGGCCTGTTGTAACTATTTTAGGATGGCGCCGGCAAGCTGCCGGCGCCATCCTAAAATAGTTACAACAGGCCAGGCTGAACTGATCTTTCTCTGACCTTTCATGCACACAAGAGGCATGTGAACTCGCATGGAAGCCCCGCACGTTTGGCCCCGCGCACACACTCGCGGTTTGCACCGTCTTCCCGCCATTCACCCACTATGATGGACAGCTCATTCAAGGGACCCCTGCGCCCTTCGGGGCGATTGCATAGTAACACACACATGGGCGCTCGAACTAGTTGATGCTCAAATTCAGTGACTCATTCATTAGCCCAAAAACAATCATGAGCGTCTTCGAGGCTGGACAGGTGTGCCTCTTCCCAAATCTACCGTGGAAAGTCAGCTGTGATGCTGGGTAGAGGCCTTTGCATCCTTGACTTTCATGAGCGCAATCCCCGTGCTGTTCCTGTGACCAGGAGCTTCTTTCTCTTCATATTATTGTGTTCGCACGGGTTGCTGCAAGTTCGCACGCGTTTTGTATAATTTCGCAATTTGCGAAATTGTACAAAACCCTCGCGAACTTGCAGAAACCCGTGCGAACATAAAAAAAAAAATCTGCAAATTTGCGAGAATTCGCGGATTGCGAGTTCGCAAATCCGCAAAATCCGCGAACGCGAGATCCGCAAAATTCGCCCATGCTTACATTTACCTCAATGGGGCACACGGTTAGAATGCATATCATCTACTGAGCACTTGGATGTTGATCTTTTAGAAAAAATAGCTGGGATCACTTTGCTCTTTATCTGCAGTAAACCGTCGACCAGGGGATCAGGGTTATCCACATTTCTTAAGGATGGGGCCGTCAATAGAATGTCCTCAAATTCTTCAACAATAGATTCGATGCTTGGCATAACACAATTAGCGGCCGCATGTAGCGACTTTTTTGACTTCTTCCTTTTTTTTGTTGTAATGGCAAGTGCTCCCCCCCCCCTCCATTACCTTCCTTTTATCCATTGCTAGCTACAACTTTCCCTGGTAAATGGGATAATATCCAACAACTCGAAGGTGGCCCAACACTATCTTGTGTATCAGGGAGCAGTCAACTTGACGAACAAGCACAGTACCTTTTTTTTTATATGGGTGGTTCAAGTTCTCACATGTAAGGGGTGGGGCCCTGCCCTGCCTCGGTCTGCCTAGGATGGCCGCAGATGGCCCCGCCCTTGTCCCGGACTTCTCCCGGCGCGCTATCGCGCGCGTCCCGCGGGACGAGGTTCCAAGGGATCCTTTATGCGCCTCCTGGCGCTTCCGTGTGATGTCTGCGGCGTCCTGGCCTCTAGTGGGGCTGCTGGGAGGTGTAGTCACAGGAGTGGAAGGGGCCCGGCAGAGCCAAGCCCGGCCGGAGGAGCGAGCGGAGCAAAGCCCGGCCCACAGGTGCTGCCACAGGAATGCGGGGCTCGGCGGAGCCAAGCCCGGCCAAGATGATGAAGCAGAGCAATGCCCGGCCCTCAGGAGCGAGTACAAGCAACAGGTAAAGTTCCCCCCGGACTCGGCACCAAGGGAGCCTTTATGCGCCTCCTGGCGCTTCCGTGTGACTTCCGCGGCATCCTGGCCACTAGTGGGGCTGCTGGGAGGTGTAGTCACAGGAGTGGAAAAGGCCCGGCGGAGCCAAGCCTGGCCGGAGGAGCGAGTGGAGCAAAGCCCGGCCCACAGGTGCTGCCACAGGAATGCGGGGCTCGGCGGAGCCAAGCCCGGCCAAGATGATGAAGCAGAGCAATGCCCGGCCCTCAGGAGCGAGTACAAGCAACAGGTAAAGTTCCCCAAGGACTCGGCACCAAGGGAGCCTTTATGCGCCTCCTGGCTCTTCCGTGTGATGTCCGCGGCGTCCTGGCCGCTAGTGGGGCTGCTGGGAGGCATAGTCACAGGAGTGGAAGGGGCCCGGCGTAGCCAAGCCGGGCCGGAGTAGCGAGCGGAGCAAAGCCCGGCCCACTGGTGCTGCCACAGGAATGCGGGGCTCGGCGGAGCCAAGCCCGGCCAAGATGATGAAGCAGAGCAATGCCCGGCCCTCAGGAGAGAGTACAAGCAACAGGTAAAGTTCCCCCAGGACTCGGCACCAAGGGAGCCTTAATGCGCCTCTTGGCGCTTCCGTGTGACGTCCGCGGCGTCCTGGCCGTTAGTGGGGCTGCTGGGAGGTGTAGTCACAGGAGTGGAAGGGGCCCGGTGGAGCCAAGCCCAGCCGGAGGAGCGAGTGGAGCAAAGCCCCTGCCCACAGGTGCTGCCACAGGAATGCGGGGCTCGGCGGAGCCAAGCCCGGCCAAGATGATGAAGCAGAGCAATGCCCGGCCCTCAGGAGCAAGTACTAGCAACAGGTAAAGTTCCCCTATTAGTTCTAAGCTCAGAAACTGTTCGACCACCCCAACACCTCGTCTGAAGCCATACTGAGCTACAGATAAGATGTTCTTTTCTTCTACCCATTGCTCTAGCCTGGCCAACAGCATTCTTGCCATTACTTTAGAAGAAGAGCCAAGCAAAGATATTGGGCAATAGCAATTGGCACTAATCCTATTCCACTTTTTGAAAATGGGGACTATCAGACTCTCTGCCCAAGTGGCAGGTACCACCCCATCAATTGTTGCATTAAAAAATTTGTACACAACTGGTACCCAAAAATCCATATTATATTTGAATATATCAATTGGGACTCCGTCGGGGCCAGCCGCTATGCCACTAGCGCTATTCTTAAGGGCTGTTACAATTTCTTCTTGACTGATACTCCCTATTTTGGTGCTTTTTTGAAGATTATGACGGATTTATCCTCTTTATTTAAAAAACCCTGATCAGTTTCATAAAAAACTGCTTCAAAGTGGAATAACCAATCTGCTGGGGTCACTAACATATACATTTTTACTGATTGGACATCTGTAAAGAAAAGTTGATCCAATGTTTTCCAAAAAAGGGCCGAATCTTTAAGAACGGCAGCTTTGATCAGATTCTCCCACGCATTATCCCTAATCTCCGAGTTTCTTCGGGTAAGGGGTTCTTTATATGACTTCCGTAGGATACTGTCCTCCTCCCTATTACGCCAGATGGTTTTTATTGCAGACTTGAAATCTCTATTTAATCTAGAACATTGATTATCAAACCATCTTGGGGAATGCGAAACATCTGTTTTAGGATTCTTTCGCAAATGATCAGAAATTGCAGTAGAAATACTTTAAAAAGCCTTAACTATGTCCATACTATTTGAGGAATTATCAAGGCAGGTTAAAACATGATCATTAATTTTTAATAGGATCCTATTTGTAAAAGCTTCTGGGTCAACGGCAGCCCATTTGATTGAGATCCCATTCTCGCCCTGTGTCTTTATATCCATAGCATGGGCACTTACTTCTGGTTGTTTTAAAACAGGAGATTTTAAGGTTATCAGCAAGGGATGATGATCATTCAATAAACTTGGGGAGGCAAAACATTCAGCTATTAGGGACCTAAGGCTTATTGAGGTGATAAAGTGATCAATACATGAGGATGATCTTACTCCTTCAAAGGTGTAAATATTACCCCTATCCTCACGTCCGCTCCCTTTTATAGCCCTACCTGCCTTTGAGAGGATAGCAATTGTTGAAATAGTCTTGAACCCGTTTACGAAGAAATTATCTGTGAGCCAAGTCTCTTGTAATAAAACCACATTGCAGAGTTGGATGCTTGTAAGCCAATTTACATCCTGCAGTTTATGCCTAGCCCCAGCAACATTCCATGTCATTATATGAAGGCATTCGTACTGAGGATAGCTAAAAGGATCCGTCTCAACTTCTGTGACAGACCCTTTCTTGCAACTATCAGTGCTAACCTCCCTAGCTTTAGTTATCTGACTCATACTCCTCCCTGCATAGTTTAATGTATCTAGCTGGGTAGGCAAGTTAATCGCAGGGAGACCGAACGATGATGTTCTCCAACAGTGGGGGACTTAGAGGTTGTAGTCAATCACAACCATCTAGACCGGACAATGTGTCAAATCTGTTAACTAGATTTAGAAAGGGTGGCCTCTGGGTAGGACCCTGCAGTGCTCTCCGGTAATTTAAAACACGGGGTGTTGACCACCCTTTCCAAATAAAATGGCGTCTATAAAAAAAACCCTAATGGCAAAAGAGAGATCTTACTGAAATGATCCTCTAAATTCAGGGCTCGACAAATTCACTCGACCGCTCGCATTTGCGAGTGAGATTGATAAAGGACGAGCTATTTTTAGGTCCTACTCGCCCTTTCTGGCGAGTGGGAATACAAACTTGACACTTGACCTCTGCCTCTGAAAGCAGAGGAAATGTGACAAGATAGGAAGATTTAAAGGCATCTTTATTGCACACAAAGTAAATGAGCAATAAAAATGCTTTTAAATCTTGTTAACTTGTCACATTTGCTCAGTTTTCAGAGTTTGAGGTCAAGTTCATTTAAGTTAGGTCGAGGAGATTTTGTAGTTTACTAGACCTGCAGGTCTAGAGCATTTTTTATGATTTGTCGAGCCCTGAAATTAATACTCCCTATACGGTCCAGTAGAAATCTCACAACCTGCTCGTTATTAACCCCTTCCATGCTCATGACGAGCTCAGCTCGTCATGAGGCACACTGGAGCTGTGCTTATGACGAGCTGAGCTCGTCATGAATAGAGGGATTCATGGAATGTCAGCACAGGAGGGGAATTGCCTTAGCAGCCAAGGTGTTAAAGTTGGCAACTATGCTGTCCTCTCTCAAGTCCTTCCTAGAATGTCCTATCCAAGCAGAACGTCTAGCCATGATCATCTGATTACAGATGTTCTAATCCCAAACCCCGACATGCTTCAATTTAGTTGTGAGCCAGTACATAGTTTTGGCCATCAGCTGATCGGTAGTTTCTAACTGTCCTTCCTGTGAAACCGGGATATTCCGCAAGATCACTACCAAAGGGGCAGCAGCTGGAGGAAGATGCAAGACCTGAGAGCCCTCCAAGGCTAGACCATGATCCACACCCTCAAACGTCTGCTGCGGTTTTAGACGCTGAGGCCCTGATATCAAGCTTGGTGCTTCGTCACCCCCAGTCCCCACACATGGACCACTTTCCTCCCCTACCTGACTACAAAAGCTAGCCTGAGTAGGGCCACTAAGATTAACCCCTGGCTCAACCCATTTAACACCCACATGCACTAAACCAACATCATGATTACCCACAGCATCCTCATTCCTCCCAGGTACCGACGATGTTGAGGGTATTTGCCTCGCTACGAGGGATTTAGGAGGAATGGAGTTCCCAAGTACTGCGTTGCTTAGCTCATTAGATGTATTAACTATTAACCTATTTCTGGAGGCTAAAAAACCCTCTAGGTTAGAAAGGTTATTCATAACGTTCAGTTCAAAATCGGTTAGTCTTTCCTCAATTTTAGAGAGGGATGTATGACGTAACAACGCGTGTTATTACAACGTGTGCTGTTACATCGCAATCGTTACGACTGCATGTTACCACGCTATGCCTTTACAACGCAAGTCTTTACATCGACTTGCGTTAGGTGGCGTGCTAACATTAAAAAAGGGTAATTTACTATTCCAACTCCAGTCCACTTATCAGTAGGGAAGGTGTTGGGATAGTAAACTACACCATTTTTAATGTTAGCACGCCATCTAGCGCAAGTCGATGTAAAGACTTGCGTTGTAATGGCATAGCGTTTTTACATGCGGTCGTTGTAACGACATCGATGTAACAGCATTGCGGTGTAATAACCGCGTTGTTAAGGATGTTTCTATTAGAGAGCCTTTGCATTATTGGAGACAGAGATGATACAATTAAATTACCCAATTTGGACCACATAACATCATTGACTTTGTCAGAGGATTCGCCTAGAAGATCTAAAGTCGAGTCCTGTGGCTGTGAAAACACCGTTGTTAGAGATGGCGATGCTACAGTTTCTCCATTTTTATTCATCTTTTTAATTTTTGCCGGTTTCTGTCTCTGTGGGCCCCCTCCCTGATCCACTTTTGTGAAGTGTCTGAGGGTACGGCAGAGGAGTTAGTTTTACCATGAGGTCCAGATCTTGTGGCAATACTTGGGGGTGGACTGCTTCGGGTATTTACAGTAACCGTCTCAACCAGTTCAACAGATGGCGTAATATTATGTGTTCCCTGTCCGCCTTGTTTTTCCGATGGTTCATTTTGAGACAATCCAGGGTCACTTACTATGACGGGAGAATCAGGAACTGCAACCAAGGAGCAATCAGGGGCACGAGCACAAGCCAGGGCGCCCAGAGACTATCGTTTAGCTGTTTGTAGATCAAGAGACTCACGACGCTCTGTCAGTGCTATCTCCTGAGCAAGGACAGAGCTGGCTCTAATTAAAAACTGATCCAAAGTCCCCACCACGCTGCCAGACAGCTGTGCAGATCTTCCCTTGCCCTCACGCAAATTCATCCTCACTAAGCTTCTGAAATGATGGGAGGTCAAAAAAACAACGTAATAAATTCCACCTTCCCAATTAATAACACTTTTCCATAGACCAACCGTATGTCAAATTGAAATGACCTTCTGATTATGACTGGCTTTTGTGAGTGAGCCCGGCCTCATCCGTACTCTAACGGGCTCAAACAGGTCCGCCCTTGGCCTGGCCCGCGCCCGCTAAGCGGGAGCCGCAAGCACCTTTATGTGCCTCCGGGCGCAAGAAAATGGCAGCGGCGCCTCCTGGCGGGGTAATCAGGGAAAGCAGTGTGGGCTCTGAAGTCCAGTAAAGAGGTTCCCACGAAGTGGGAGCTGCGAGCACCTTTATGCACCTCCGGGTGCGAGAGAATGGCGGCAGCCCCTCTTGGCGCGGTAATCAGGCAAAGCAGCGTGGGCTCTAAAGTCCAGTAAATGTACTCACATAGAAATCTATAAGCTAGTCAATCTTTTCTAAGTCTACACATATACTTTATGCACAGTAGCACTAGGGTTTCCTTACTCTTCATTTTCTTTTGAGAATCCCTTTTTTCCTTGAACATGTTTAAATGCTTGGAAATATTGTGTAGCAAGTGGGAGAAGTAACATTTGAAAAACATGTTTCACTGTTGAGTAATCTCTTCATCTATGCCATCTCCAAAATTCCTTCCTATTCCCACTCTGGAAACAAATTTACTCCACCTCTTGTGAGAAGTAAATCTTAAATTGTTCCCCGGGTGGAAATTGGCAGAGAAAGTGTTTGTGGACAGTTACAAACTCACAAGTTTGCAGGCACACATATACTTTGTAAGGCAATAAAGCCCTTAAAATGTCTCTACATACCCACATAAAAATATTTATTCACATGGATATCTGTATGTTTTTTAATCTTTTTCCAAGTGTACACATGTACTTTGTGCGCATTAGCACTTTGTTTTTTTTTTTAATTGAGATAAATGTATGCCATATAGACCAGGCTATTACATAGCCATAATTGTGATGGATAGGTGCACATATTTCCAAGATAAAATACAATGTAGTTCTCTTTGAGTTACACATTTGTTATATAGTGCTTAATCTGATAGGCGCTTACTGTTAAAGGAATAATGATAATATGGTACACTTAATGATGGATAAATTAACATGAACTTTTTCGTGAGCATCGATAACACCATCAAGACTTAGCATGGGCACAAAATCTGTTCCGCTCACGGTTTTTTGGCAAATTCGCGATCCGCGAATTCCCTTGAATTTGCCGAAAATCCGCGAGCGGAACGGATCCGGGGGGGCAAAAGTTCAAGCTTCAAGCTTGTAACTATTTTAGAACGGCGCCGGCAAGCTGCCAGCACCATTCTAAAATAGTTACTAAGTTAGCTTCAACAGGAAGCACTAATAGATAAAATGCAGGTGCTCGAGCACCTGCTTTATTTTATCTATTAGTGCTTCCTGATGAAGCTAACTTAGTAACTATTTTAGAATGGCGCTGGCAGCTTGCCGGCGCCATTCTAAAACAAAACAGGAGTGGGGCAGAGGGCAGAAGGTCACAGAGTGGGGCAGAGGGCAGAAGGGCACAGCAGCAAGTGGGGCCGAGGGCAGCAGGGCACAATAACAAGTGGGGCAGAGGGCAGAAGGGCACAACAACGAGTGGGGCGGAGGGCAGAATGGCACAAGAACGAGTGGGGCAGAGGGCAGAAGGGCGCATCGCGGTCTCGCACAAAAAAAAACCCCGCGAACACGCAAAGTGCCCCGCGAACACGCCAAGCGCCCCGCGAACACGCAAAAATGAAAAATCCGCAAATTCGTGAATTTTGCAGATAGCGAATTCGCAAATCCGCGGATCGCGAATTCGCAAAATTTGCCCATCAAGACCATGCGCACAATCCACTCAGGCTCTCCGTCAGACCCATTCCAGCACCACGTCTTCAACAGAGCAAGCAGCTCCATTGCACCCCAACTGCGCAACGTCATCAATCTCTCCCTCGAGACCGCGACCTTCCCAGAGATCTGGAAACACGCCGAGATCAACGGCCTAATCAAACAAGCATTTGCAATGCAATAGGTCTCGCATTAGGAAAGTTTGAGCTATTGGTATTGTAAATGACAAATTTTGTATTCATGTGTTGGTTTTGAAAATAGCTAAATTAATAGCTTTGTCATTTACAATGCTAATAGTTTTAGCTTTCGCAAATGTGACACCTATAGCATTTGTAATGCAATATGTGTTGTATTTACGTGACTTAGATGTATTGAAATTACAAATAACAAAGGCATTTTTTTTATAATTAATACTTAAATAAAAGTTATTGTAATGTATAATGGCAATAGCTTAAACTTTTCTAAATAACTTTTGTGAAGAATATGTTTGTGACATTTGTAACATTTGTAATAAAGCTTGAAACATTGAGAGAACATATTTGAACCAGTTGTTGTTGAATGTTTGCACAGATTGATGCTGTGGTGGCGCTGAGTGATGTTGTGGTGGCGACAAGTGATGCTGTGGCATTCAGTGATGCTGTGGTAGCGCATAGTGATGTTGTGGTGCCCCTGAGTGATGCAGTGGTGCCCTGGAGTGATGCTGTTGTTATGCAATAGATAGTTAGAGTGAGGGCGATAGATAGCTAGAGGGAGGAGGAAAGATAGATAGAGTGAGGGCGATAGATAGATAGAGGGAGGACAATAGATAAAGGGAGGGAGGGCAATAGATAGAAGAAGGGAGGGTGATAGAGGGAGGGCGATAGATAGATAGAGGGAGGGTGATAGATAGAGTGGGGGAGGGCGATAGATAGAGTGAGAGTGATAGATAGATAGGCAGATAGATAGAGTGAGGGCGATAGATAGATATTTTATTTATAAAGTTTTATATAGCGCGAACTGGGCGATGGATGGAGTGAGGGTGATAGATAGAGTGAGGGCGATAGATAGATAGATAGATAGAGTGAGGGCGATAGATAGATAGATAGATAGATAGATAGAGTGAGGGTGATAGATAGAGGGCAATAGATAGAGTGAGGGCGATAGATAGATAGACAGACAGACAGACAGACAGACAGACAGACAGACAGACAGACAGACAGACAGACAGATAGATAGATAGATAGATAGATAGATAGATAGATAGATAGATAGATAGATAGATAGATAGATAGATAGATAGATAGATAGATAGATAGATAGATAGATAGAGTGAGGGCGATAGATAGAGTGAAGGCGATAGATAGATAGAGTGAGGGCAACAGATAGATAGAGTGAGGGCAATAGATAGATAGAGTGAGGGCAATAGATAGAGTGAGGGTGATTGATAGATATATAGATAGAGTGAGGGCGATAGAGTGAGGGAAATAGATAGATAGATAGATAGATAGATAGATAGATAGATAGATAGATAGATAGATAGATAGATAGATAGATAGATAGATAGATAGATAGATAGATAGATAGATAGATAGATAGATAGATAGAGTGAGGTCGATAGATAGATAGAAGTGTAGATAGAAGTGTAGAGAGAGGGGTGTAGAGAGAGAGGGGTGTAGAGAGAGGGGTGTAGAGAGAGTGGGGTGCAGAGAGAGTGGGGTGCAGAGAGAGTGGGGTGCAGAGAGAGTGGGGTGCAGAGAGAGTGGGGTGTAGAGAGGGGGTGTAGAGAGAGGGGTGTAGAGAGAGGGGTGTAGAGAGAGGGGTGCAGAGAGAGGGGTGCAGAGAGAGGGGTGCAGAGAGAGGGGTGCAGAGAGAGAGGGGTATAGAAAGAGAGGGGTATAGAGAGAGAGGGGTATAGAGAGAGAGGGGTGTAGAGAGAGAGGGGTGTAGAGAGTGAGGGGTGTAGAGAGAGAGGGGTGTAGAGAGAAAGGGGTGTAGAGAGAGGGGGCAGAGTGAGGGTATAGAGAGAGAACGGGGTGTAGAGAGAGGGGGGTGTAGAGAGAGGGGGGTGTAGAGAGAGAGAGGGGTGTAGAGAGAGAGAGGGGTGTTGAGAGAGAGAGGGGTGTAAAGAGAGAGGGTGTAGAGAGAGGGGTGTAGAGAGAGGGGTGTAGAGAGCTGTGCCCCTGGGGGTCAATTTGATACTAAGAAGGGTGCTAACGGTGGGTCAGGGGGAGGGGAGCATTCAAAGGTTATAGCAGACACAAGGGCACAAATCTCATACAGTGGGTCCTGTGGGTCAATGTGACACTAAGAAGGGTGCTTACGGTGGGCCCTGGGGGTCAATGACACACTAAGAAGGTTGCTAACAGTGGGTCATGGGGGGGCGGGGTATTCAAAGGATAGAAGCAGACATCCTTATAAAAGCGATAAAAATAGCATGTATCACTGGTGTCAATTTATATTTAAATCAAGATAAGGAAAACTGACAAGTGTGTAATATGTCCCGTGTTCAGTTTGCACACCTAATCATTAACAATAATAATACGTGTAGTGCTTGCTCTCATAACACTACTAGTAGTAGCGGTCACTGTTGCCCAAAATAATGGTACTTCTTTTATAGGCTAGAGGGAGAGGAAAGGCAGAGCAAGAGTAGGGAGGATACATATGAACCCAAGACGTGCAGGTTGCACACTGATTTCAGTAGTGAGCTCTTAACTCACTGAGCTAGATTCTGAGCCATTGGGCTTCCCTGCTCCATCATTTGAAGCAAGTTGTCCTGGATGCTTTCCAGATTTGCACCGCCTGTAACTACTGCATGAATAGGGATGCTGCTCGTCCCTTTCAAGCTGCTTGCGCTTGTTTTAAACACTTTACGTGCGTATGAGCTGATTTGCACGGTCCGTACCTTTCGTCCGCCCTATAAATGAAAAAAGCAGGTATGACATTAAGGGCTAGATGTAGGTAATTCCAATTTACAGACTCTTAAATACCGAATTTTACTGATTCGGTACTTAAGAGTCTGTAAATGGGAAGGGGGCAGATGTAGGTAATTTTAAAATCTGAATTACCGAATCTGTAGAATTCGGTATTTACCGATTGTGTAAATACTGGATCGTTATTTCCCATTGATTCCTATGGGCTTTGAAGCCCATAGGAGTTAATGGGAAATACCGATTCTGTATTTACACAATCGGTAAATATCGAATCCTGCAAGGGTGCAGGGGGTGTCACTTTGACACCCTCTAGTACCCCAAGTACAGGCTTGTGTGACATGTGGCACACATACATGCCCTAAGGGCATATCTGTGTGTCACATTGCACAGTTGTGCATGCACAGATGTGCATACACACCTGAATTCGGTATTTTACCACCCAATCGGATTGGGTGGTAAAATACCGACTCTTAAGGGCCTGTGGCACATAACTGTGCCACCTACATTTGTAATTACAGAATCGGTATATTTACCGATTCGGTAATTTACCGAATCGGTAAATATAGCGATTCTGTAATTTTCAGCCCCCTACATCTGAAAACCCTAATACCGGTCGGAAACGGACGAAATCTGCCGTTTCCGCACGGTATTAGGGCTCTTACATCTGGCCCTAGGTGTCGCAGAGCATATACAGACAAACATACAGAAATAATGAGTGCGTGCAATAATAGCACATTAAAGGTAAATGGTTGGCTTTGCCGACAAAGAGAAGCACTGTCACGCTGTTCCCCTCCCAACTTCCAGTGACTGGCAAGTTAAGAGATGAAGGGGAGGTGGAGGGCATTGACTAATGGCAGCAACGGGTGAGGAAACAGTGGAAATGACAAGGGGACGAGGAGAGGAATGCCAGACGGGTATGAGGGGACATGGAGAGATATGCCAGATGGGTGCAAGGGAAGCGGCCAACAGTGAAGAGAAAGAGACGTGCAGCAGTAGGCATCTTCGGGTGAAGTCTGCGCTATATAAAAACACATAAAATAAATAAATAAAAGGAAGGTAGTGATTCCTAATAGTGAGTGTAGGAGGGAGCCTTGTGACAGATGTTGAGAGCCTTAAAAAGCTGAATTGATATGGGTAAGCAAATATTTGAGTGAAAATGTATTTAAGAGTACGTGCGGGAGGGAATGAGAGTGCCTTGTGTGCGTTCTGTGGCGGGGTGGGCGGGGGAGCTGCAGCCTTTGAAGTCTGATGCCTAGGCACAGACAAATGGTGGTGCGCGATGTGCACGAGGGGGGCGGGGAGCGGCAGCCTTTGATGTCTGATGCCGAGGCACAGACAAATGGTAGTGTGTTATGTGGCTGGCGTGCACGCGCCTGTCTCACATGAACTGTATGGGATCCGCAGCCATTTTGGTAGACTTTTCTTTTCCACTTACTATAATTCTCGCCTGCAATGCGCAAGCGCATTGGCAGGCGAGACCTAAAAACCTAAGGCAGACCCAAGAGACCTCAAGAACTTCCGGCCCATTTCTCTGCTCCCCTTCCCAGCCAAGGTCATCGAGAAAGCCGTCAACAGGCAGCTAACCCGATACCTCGAAGAAAACAGAATCCACACCCTTCCCAGTAAGGGTTCTGCAGCAACCACAGCACAGAGACTGCTCTCATCGCCGCCACCGACGACATCAGGACCCTGCTTGACAATGGCGAGACCGCAGCACTCATCCTCCTAAACCTTTCTGCCGCTTTGACACCATCTGCCATCGCACACAACGCGCACGCCTCGACGCCGCAGGGGTCCGAGACAAGGCTCTGGATTGGATCACCTCCTTCCTCTCCGGCAGAACCCAGAGCGTCCCCCTCCCCCCATTCCGTTCCAAAGCCTCCGAGATCATCTGCGGTGTACCCCAGGGATCCTCCCTCAGCCCGACGCTGTTCAACATTTACATGGTCCCGCTCGCACACGTAGCCCGACAGCACAACCTCAACATAATCTTCTACGCCGATGACACTCAGCTGATCCTCTCCCTCACCAAGGACCCCATCACCGCCAAAGCCAACCTCTACGAAGGAATAAAGGCCGTCGCCGACTGGATGAAGACCAGCCATCTGAAGCTGAACTCGGACAAGACGGAGGTCCTCCTCTTCAGCTCCAACTCTTCAACCTGGGACGACTCCTGGTGGTTGACGGCACTGGGGGCAGCCCCGACACCCACCGCCCACGCACGCAAGCTGGGAATCATCCTCGACTCAACGCTCTCTATGACCAAGCAAGGCAACGCCGTCTCCTCCTCCTGCTTCAACACTCTCTTCATGCTCCGCAAGATCTACGGATGGATCCCGACAGATGCAAGAAAGACAGTCACCCAGGCCCCTGTCAGCAGCAGACTCGAATAAAGAAACGCACTCTACACGTGAGCCCCGACCAAGCTCAACAAACGGCTACGACGTATTCAAAATGCTTCTGCACGAATGATCCTTGATGTACCACGCCACGGTCACATCACCCCCCACTTGAGAAACCTGCACTGGCTCCCCGTCAACAAGAGGATATCCTTCAAGCTCCTCATCCACGCACACAAGGCACTCCACAAGACCGGCCCAGCCTACCTCAACAGACAGCTCTCCTTCTACTTCCTTAACCACCAGCTCCGCTCTGCCGACCTCTTACTCACCACCGTCCCACACATCCAAAGAACAACCACCGGTAAATGATCCTTCTCCCACCTCGCTGCCAAGACATGGAATACCCTCCCACCGAACCTACGACAGACGCAAGACCTGCTGACCTTCAGGAGGGTACTCAAGACCTGGCTGTTTGATCAGTAGCGGCCCCCCCCCAGCGCCTTCAGACCTTCACAGGTATGTAGTTCGCTTTACAAATGATTGATTGATTGATGTGACTCTGTGATAGAATAAGCACACATGTCCAAAATACACCAAAATGTGGTCCTCATTGTGTTGGATAAAAACACACAATTGTGACACACATCTTTATACAATCCTCATTGTGATGGGAAAAACACCAATCTCTGTAATAGGCAGCATAATATTTCTTGTGACAGATAAAGGCACACAAACCTGTTGTACACAATTTAATATGGTTCTTAGTTACACCACGGCCTATAGGACCGTAGGTCACATTTAAATAGGAGCTATTGTAAAGCACCAAAGAGCACAATCTTGTGACACACAGTATGAAATGGTTTTCAGTGTCCAGAACAAACGTTCATATGCTTGAAACATATAAAGTTGTGGCAGTGTGTATTACATGTTTAAAATGGCAACACAAAACTGTAACATGCGTCATGATGTGCTACTTTTTGCAATGGATAAAAGCTCACATGCTATACACGTGGTCACATGAATTGCATAACACAATGCAGTCTTCATTGTGATGGATGAAAATATGTGTGAGATGTTGTTTTCAGAGTGAGGTGTTATAGCGCAGAGTTAAAACACGCACTGTGATGTAATTCATATTCATTGACAACAGAGGGGACCAGTCTCTCACAGGAATGCACATGCAATAAGGAACAGGTTTGTTTCTATTAGGTAAAAAGAATAAACGTAGGGAGGGTCAAATAGGGCTATATTTAACGACCAAGACCACTCATGCCCTGAGAATGACTGTCAACAAACGAGAAAGTGGCCTGGTCACAAAACTGTAAGTGTGCCGCAACTGAACTAATACCCCAAGACCATTAGTAACACTAGAAGCGATAACCCAGGTCTGCTAAGAAAATTCCCATCAGCCCACCCATTTGGTGGAATATCGTCATGTGGGAGATGTTACCAATCCAATTCTCAAACAGTGCACCTAGTCATGGTGCAGAGATGGATTACCATGGTGTGAAAACAGACCACTGGGCTTCACTGGTGATGCTAATGGGGTGCAGTGCAAAAAATTAAAGTGAAAACCGTGAAAGTAAAATTGACTCCAAAGGCCAAAATTAATTTGATCAGTATGGCGCTCGGGTCAAGATTAAAATTGCCAAAATAGTTTGAAATAATAACTATATGTGGGCAAAGTGAGTGAAGGTCGACATGTTTCAGCTGTATTGACTGTTGGTCTAAGCTTTCTTCAGGACCATTGGGAAACTGCGACTGCAAATCAAAAAATATAATGGTGCACGCTAATGTACATTGGATAAGTCCTACCAGTTCCTCTGAGCCCAGATGAATACTGTAGGAAGTCCAGAACTTAATGTATCTCCTAAGGAAGAGACATAAGCGTGAATCAAAAACCATGTAGTGTACAACAGAATTAGGAAAACAAGGACAAGTTGCTAAGCACACAAACAGAGCGATGGAGACAATCTCTCCCCGCTAATTATACTACTATGTTTCAATCTGTGTATAAAATCACGCAAGTGGGGATAAATGTGGTAACTTACCCAGCATTATGTGGGAGTGCGCCTCACCTCACCCGGAACCCACTCGGGAAAAAGGGAGGCCCCGCTCTAGTTAAGGGGGGAAATGGAAGAGAAAGAACCTCTGAGAAATAGCAAAGGGACTAGAAACAATAATTGTCACCATTTCCAAAATTTTTCTTAACAAAACCTAGCTTTAAACAGAAAAAAGACTCTACCAAGTATAAGGCAAATTGCTGAAGACTCTGCAAGTTAACCAAAGTTTAAAGGCAGAGCCACTCCTTAGGGGACTCTGGCTAGCGCTAAGATGACTTGAAAAAGCAATAGCGCTATCAGCAACCAAGTGTTAGGCAAATGGCTGATAACTTCGCAAGCATTAATTACCCAAAGTTAGTAGGGCAGAGCCACTCCTTAATGGATTCTAGCTAGCGCTGAGATAACTCGCCCTATAGCAACAGCAGAGGATGGTGTGGTGCCCTACCTATCCGTCGGTACCTCGATGCCGGCGTCCGAGAGGGAACGGAGGTACCGACACACAGCGCGCATGTCTATTTATACCCTGGTTAATTGGGTAATGAGCTGCAGCTGTGTCCGTTAATCATCAAAACGGCTTCATTGAAAGGGTGCCCGCGCTGGTGTGCGCATGCGCTAGGCATCCCGGCAAGACTACGCGTGAGTAGTGAATTTATAACGCGCATGCGTTCAGTATCTCGGCTGCAATGCGCATGCGTGGGCAGCGAGTTTATTTACATCAATCTGCGCATGCGCTGAGGTGTACTGCGCATGCGCAGATGTTGGAACACATCCGATGACGATCTCATCGCTAGTGTGTATCACCATAATGTTTAGAGGAGCGCTGCTGATGTCAATTAAACACACTGCTGATCAAGGGCATAAACGTGTGGTCAATTCTGAGGGCATGCGCTGAGGGGAATGAAAAAAGGGATTATATTGTGCTAATATTCAATCCTTATTACCAAAATGGGAAAATTTAAGTATTATGTGTAGATTGAGCCAGAATGGAGGCAACAATAACTATACTCCTAGTGACTATGGATAGTCACCGTAATTGGACTATATATGCTAAAATCAGCAGATATAAATGTGGAGTGATGTAGAAAGCGCAGAATGACTTAATTATTCAGGGATGAAGTATCTTGGATGACCTCAAAATAGATAACAAGATGAATCAATGCAGTAAACAGATGACAAGAACTCAGGACTTGTTGGTTACAGCGATGTCCATGGTATGTCATCGTTTAAACCTTGAATGTGACTTTTCAAAAGAAAAATCCATTTCTGCTCCTTCATGAACAGAAATTTGGCCACGTCACTGATGTGGGACGGAATAAATGGCCGTTCTAGAATGACCCATTTCATTTCATCAGCAGTGTGTCCTTGATCCAGAAAGTGGTTTGTTAATTTGGTGGCCTGTTTGCGACACCTAATAGTGCTTTTGTGCTCCCCTATTCTTGTTTTGATCTTACGGGTGGTATAGCCAACATATCAAAGGGGATCAAGGACACACTGCTGATGAAATGAAATGGGTCATTCTAGAACGGCCATTTATTCCGTCCCACATCAGTGACGTGGCCAAATTTCTGTTCATGAAGGAGCAGAAATGGATTTTTCTTTTGAAAAGTCACATTCAAGGTTTAAACGATGACATACCATGGACATCGCTGTAACCAACAAGTCCTGAGTTCTTGTCATCTGTTTACTGCATTGATTCATCTTGTTATCTATTTTGAGGTCATCCAAGATACTTCATCCCTGAATAATTAAGTCATTCTGCGCTTTCTACATCACTCCACATTTATATCTGCTGATTTTAGCATATATAGTCCAATTACGGTGACTATCCATAGTCACTAGGAGTATAGTTATTGTTGCCTCTATTCTGGCTCAATCTACACATAATACTTAAATTTTCCCATTTTGGTAATAAGGATTGAATATTAGCACAATATAATCCCTTTTTTCATTCCCCTCAGCGCATGCCCTCAGAATTGACCACATGTTTATGCCCTTGATCAGCAGTGTGTTTAATTGACATCAGCAGCGCTCCTCTAAACATTATGGTGATACACACTAGCGATGAGATCGTCATCGGATGTGTTCCAACATCTGCGCATGCGCAGTACACCTCAGCGCATGCGCAGATTGATGTAAATAAACTCGCTGCCCACGCATGCGCATTGCAGCCGAGATACTGAACGCATGCGCGTTATAAATTCACTACTCACGCGTAGTCTTGCCGGGATGCCTAGCGCATGCGCACACCAGCGCGGGCACCCTTTCAATGAAGCCGTTTTGATGATTAACGGACACAGCTGCAGCTCATTACCCAATTAACCAGGGTATAAATAGACATGCGCGCTGTGTGTCGGTACCTCCGTTCCCTCTCGGACGCCGGCATCGAGGTACCGACGGATAGGTAGGGCACCACACCATCCTTTGCTGTTGCTATAGGGCGAGTTATCTCAGCGCTAGCTAGAATCCATTAAGGAGTGGCTCTGCCCTACTAACTTTGGGTAATTAATGCTTGCGAAGTTATCAGCCATTTGCCTAACACTTGGTTGCTGATAGCGCTATTGCTTTTTCAAGTCATCTTAGCGCTAGCCAGAGTCCCCTAAGGAGTGGCTCTGCCTTTAAACTTTGGTTAACTTGCAGAGTCTTCAGCAATTTGCCTTATACTTGGTAGAGTCTTTTTTCTGTTTAAAGCTAGGTTTTGTTAAGAAAAATTTTGGAAATGGTGACAATTATTGTTTCTAGTCCCTTTGCTATTTCTCAGAGGTTCTTTCTCTTCCATTTCCCCCCTTAACTAGAGCGGGGCCTCCCTTTTTCCCGAGTGGGTTCCGGGTGAGGTGAGGCGCACTCCCACATAATGCTGGGTAAGTTACCACATTTATCCCCACTTGCGTGATTTTATACACAGATTGAAACATAGTAGTATAATTAGCGGGGAGAGATTGTCTCCATCGCTCTGTTTGTGTGCTTAGCAACTTGTCCTTGTTTTCCTAATTCTGTTGTACACTACATGGTTTTTGATTCACGCTTATGTCTCTTCCTTAGGAGATACATTAAGTTCTGGACTTCCTACAGTATTCATCTGGGCTCAGAGGAACTGGTAGGACTTATCCAATGTACATTAGCGTGCACCATTATATTTTTTGATTTGCAGTCGCAGTTTCCCAATGGTCCTGAAGAAAGCTTAGACCAACAGTCAATACAGCTGAAACATGTCGACCTTCACTCACTTTGCCCACATATAGTTATTATTTCAAACTATTTTGGCAATTTTAATCTTGACCCGAGCGCCATACTGATTAAAATTAATTTTGGCCTTTGGAGTCAATTTTACTTTCACGGTTTTCACTTTAATTTTTTGCACTGCACCCCATTAGCAGCACCAGTGAAGCCCAGTGGTCTGTTTTCACACCATGGTAATCCATCTCTGCACCATGACTAGGTGCACTGTTTGAGAATTGGATTGGTAACATCTCCCACATGACGATATTCCACCAAATGGGTGGGCTGATGGGAATTTTCTTAGCAGACCTGGGTTATCGCTTCTAGTGTTACTAATGGTCTTGGGGTATTAGTTCAGTTGCGGCACACTTACAGTTTTGTGACCAGGCCACTTTCTCGTTTGTTGACACTTGTTTCTATTAGGTATCTTAAGACATCAGGTGCTCGATGCACATGATGAACTCAAATGAATTTGTAACTGTGTCACAAGGTCGAGGATGACTTATTGGAGGAGATTCCATACTCCCCGGTGACTATGGTGAAAGAGGAACTCTTCCTCTGTGTACAGGATTTTTCTCTGGTCTGTCCCTTTAAGGAACATGACTCTGACACCCAAGAAGAAGGCGGTCAGCAAGTCCGGATGACGTCTCTGCCCCCTGACCAATGGGGAGAGAGAGCCCCGCTGATGAAAGCGGAAATGGATGTTGGAACGGATGCTGAGGAAGAAGTGAGACCTAAAGAACGCGGAGAGAGCCAGGTGAACCAGAGCGCGTGATGGAGAAATGGGACCTCATCGCCTGCAACAAGTGGGGAGGTAACCCCTGCAGAGGAGGAGTCGCCAGGAGGCCAACCGTTTCACGCTTCACTCTGCCACGCTCTAGGAGGAATGTGGCTGAACAAGGTACAGTCCGGCTGCGGGCTGCTCACGGGCACTGGGCGGGAAGGCAGCAAAGTAAGTAGAGGACACACCTCTGCTAAACCGGTGGGTTAACCGGACTACACTTGGTGGTGGTGGCTTCTTTGAGTGTGGTGATACTCCCTGCACTGGCCCTCTACACTTCTACATATTGTCGATGTCCCGACGTTCACCAGTGGTTTTCTGACCGAGGAACATACGAGTCCATGACTGACCTGGTGGCCTCATAAGAGGAAGAACGGAAGCAGTATTCATACCTAACCTCTACTAGCTGTGTAAACAGACGAACTCGGATGTGAAAAATAAAAACATATTCAAACCATACCTAATAAAAGGGATAAAAGAACCAAGTCGCACGTTGATTCCTTCCGGGGCTTAACCCCTTCCTTGACGACCCGGTGACAAAAATATAATGTAATATAATCCTATTTGTGATTGAAAGAAGTTTATTCTTGGCAACAGTAGTTTAGATAATAGCACATCTCTGCAACAGGCCTAGTGGTGTCGTCCTCGCAGTGCTAGGAAAAAGCTCAGATATGTAACACACAACATCATACAATCCTCGTTGCGATGGATAAAAACAAACAATTGTGATGCACACCAAGACTGGATTCAAAGTATAATAGTAGCTCACTTACATAACTCCCCAAAACACCTGTAACATTCCAAGCTATGGTCATTGTGCAGGGTATGAGTAATCCACTGGAAAGATTGTGATTGTGACCCTGCTGTGATTCATGTAGACAAACACCTTCATACCCCTTCATCATTGGCTCAATTCCCAAAACCAAGTGCTTTGTTTAGTATCATCATTTTGGATTACAGAGCAAGCTGCTTTTTAATTCACAAAGGTTGTCTTGTGGACTATTAGCTTATAGCTACAGAGGATATATTTCAGGGAGTAGGTTTCATTTTCTTTTGAGAATTCCATTTTCCCTTGAACACGTTTACATGCTTACATTTCTGAAAATATTACAAAGCAAGTAGAAGTAATAACATTTGAAAAACATTTTCCCCTGTCAAGTAACACTTCAGCTATGCCATCTACAATTTTTAGTCTGATTCCTTTCACTTTCCATCCTGGAAACAGATTTAATCCGGCACTTGTAGAAGTGAATCTCAGATTGTTTCCTGGGTGGGAATGGGCTGAAGAATTGTTTGGGGACAGTTACAAAGTAACACATTTGGAGGCACACAACTAGTTTGCAGAGCAACAAAGACCTGTGAAGATCACTTTCCACACACACAAAAATGTTTGCTCACATTCAATAGTCATCTTTTTCCAAGTGTACATATATGCTTGTTCACATTAGCCTCTGTGCTTTTTTGTGATGGATTGTTCGATGGATGATGCATGTCCTATGGACCAGGCTGTATAGAGCCGTCATTGTGATGGATAAGTGCATGCATTTCCAAAGTACAATACAATATAGTTTTTTTTGCTACTCAAGGTCATACACTTTACTAATACACAGCATAATGTTATACATGCTTTCTGTTAAAGGAATAGGTGATAACACTAATTCACATTAATGTGGTACTTTTAATGATGGCTAAATTAACATGAACTTTTTCAATACAATAAGATGTCACTCTGTGTTAGAAGAAGCACACTTGTCTAAAATGCACCAAAATGTGTCCTCATTGTGTTGGATAAAAACACACAGTTGTGACACACATCTTGATACGGTCCTCATTGTGATGGATAAAAACACTAACCTCTGTAATAGGCAGCATATTATTTCCTGTGGCAGATAAAGGCACACAACATTAGCCCTTGGGATTTTTTGTGATGGTGATAAATTCATGTCCTATGGACCAGGCCTGCATAGAGCAGTCAGTGTGATGGTAAAATGCATTAATTTCCAAGATAAAATACAATATAGTTTTCTGAGTTACCTAAGATCATACACATGACAACTAAACAGCATATTGTTAAAGCATCTTACTGTTAAAGGAGCTTTCTGTTAAAGGAATATGCGAAAACTCTAAATCACATTAATGTGGTATTTTTAATGATAGCTACATTATCATGAACTTGCTCAATGCAACATGATATTTCTCTGTGATAGAAGCACACATGGCTAAAATGCCCCAAAATATGGTCCTCATTGCATTGGATAAAAGCATGCAATTGTGACACACATCTTGATAAGGTCCTCATTGTGATGGATAAAAACACCAACCTCTCTAATAGGCAGCATATTTCCTCTGGCAGACATTCAAACCTGTCTCACACAATTACATATGGTCCTCAGTTTAACCCTTAAAGTGCACATAGGAGCATAATCTCAATATCTCAACACAATTCTGTAACATGCGTCATGATGTGCCCTTTTTTGCAATACATAAAAGCTCACATGCTATACACATGGTCCCATGAATATTCGCCTACCACGATGTAGTCCTCGTTCTGATGCATAAAAACATGCATGTGATTTTTTTCTTTCAGAGTGCAGTGTAATAGCACACAGAGTTAAAACATGCAGTGTGATGCTGTTATGAGTTTGATGGACTACTATTCATAAACAATTCATATTTACTGACACCAGAGGGGAACAGTCTCTCACTGGAATGCAGTCTTAATGAGGAACAGGTCTGTGTCTATGAAGTATCTTAAGGCAGCCTTATGATCGTATGCAAGCACATCACAAATTCTCTGCAATGAATTACAAATGAAGAGGTAAACCATCAGGCAGTTTTAGTGCACCTCATGATATTGCCCTCTTGGTGATGGTTAACCCCTTCCATGCTCATGACGAACCCCAGCCGTCATGCTCTACGGTGCTCGTGTGCTGATGACGGCTGGGGTTCGTCACGGCCCGCCCCTGTTCGTGCTGTTTACAGCACACCAGGGGAATCGCGGCCGCATCGAAGGGGTTAAAGCAGGCACATCTTTGTAAAAAGGTGCATGAGATTGTCCTCTGTTATACATAGATACTGTCTCATATTACTAACAGAATTCATGATGTGCTACTTAATGTGATGTATCAAGGCAAACAATCTTGTAACACTTAAAGGCATCTAGTGATCAGTGTACTTAATAAACCCACATTAATTTGTAATATACAATGTAATATAATCCTATATGTGATGGAAAGAAGTTCATTCTTGGTAACAGTAGTTTAGATAATAGCACAACTCTGCAACAGGCCTAGTGGTGTCGTCCTCGCAGTGCTAGGAAAAAGCTCAGATATGTAACACACAGTATCATACGTTCCTCGTTGCGATGGATCAAAACAAGCAATTGTGATGCACACCAACACTTGATTCAAAGTATAATAGTAGCTCACTTATATAACACCCCAAAACCCCTGTAACATTCCAAGCTATGGTCATTGTGCAGGGTATGAGCAAAGCACTGGAAAGATTGTGATTGTGACCCTGCTGTGATTCATGTAGACAAACAGCTTCATACCCTTTAATCATTGGCTCTATTCACAACACCAAGTGCTTCGTTTATTATCATCATTTTGGATACAGAGCAAGCTGCTTTTTAATTCACAAAGGTTGTCTTGTTGACTGTTAGCTTATAGCTAAGGAGGATGTATTTCAAGGAGTAGCCTTCATTTTCTTTTGAGAATTCCATTTTCCTTTGAACACGTTTACATGCTTACATTTCTGGAAATATTACAAAGCACGTAGAAGTAATAACATTTGAAAAACATTTTCCCCTGTCAAGGAATCCCTTCACCTATGCCATCTCCAATTTTTAGTCTGATTCCTTTCACTTTCCATCCTGGAAACAGATTTAACCGGCACTTGTTAGAAGTGAATCTCAGATTGTTCCCTGGGTGGGAATAGGCTCAAGAATTGTTTGTGGACAGTTACATAGGAACACATTTGGAGGCACACAAATACTTTACAGAGCAACAAAGCCCTATGAAGATCACTATCCACACACAAAAAATGTTTGCTCACATTCAATAGTCATCTTTTTCCAAGTGTACATATGTACTTGTGCACATTAGCCTCTGTGCTTTTTTGTGATTGATTGTTCGATGGATGATGCATGTCCTATGGACCAGGCTGTATAGGGCCGTCATTGTGAGTGATAAGTGCACGCATTTCCAAGGTACAATACAATATACTTTTTTTAGTTACTCAAGTCATACACTTTATTAATACACAGCATAATATTATAGATGCTTTCTGTTAAAGGAATAAGTGATAACACTAATTCACATTAATGTGGTACTTTCAATGATGGCTAAATTAACATGAACTTGTTCAATACAATATGATGTTACTCTGTGATGGAAGAAGCACACGTGTCTAAAATGCACCAAAATGTGTCCTCATTGTGTTTGATAAAAATACACAGTTGTGACGCACATCTTGATATGGTCCTCATTGCAATGGATAAAAGCACTAACCTCTGTAATAGGCAGCATAATATTTCCTGTGGCAGATAAAGGCACACAACATTAACCCTTGGGATTTTTTGTGATGTAGATAAATTCATGTCCTATGAACCAGGTCTGCATAGAGCCGTCAGTGTGATGGAAAAGTGCATTCATTTCCAAGATGAAATACAATATAGTTTTTTGAGTTACCTAAGATCATACACACTACAACTAAACAGCATATTGTTAAACCATCTTACTGTTAAAGGAGCTTTCTGTTAAAGGAATATGCGAAAACACAAAATCACATTAATGTTGTATTTTTAATGATAGCTACATTATCATGAACTTGCTCAATGCAACATGATATTCCTCTGTGATACAAGAAGCACACATGCCTAAAATGCCCCAAAATATGGTCCTCATTGCGTTGGATAAAAACATACAATTGTGACACACATCTTGATATGGTCCTCATTGTGATGGATAAAAACACCAACCTCTCCAATAGGCAGCATATTTCCCCAGGCAGACAAATGCACACAAACCTGTCTCACACAATGTAATATGATCCTCAGTTTAACCTATAAAGTGCACATAGGAGCATAATCCCCATATATATAGGAGCAATTGCAAAGCATAAAGGAGCACAATGTTGTGACACACAATATGAAGATGTTTTTAGTGTCCTGAACAGATGTTCATATGATTGATACACTTATAAAGTTGTGGCAGGGTCTATAATATGTTAAAAATCTCAACACAATTCTGTAACATGCGCCATGATGTGCCCTTTTTTGCATTACATAAAAGCTTACACGCTATACACATGGTCACATGAATTGCCTACCACAATGTAGTCGTCATTCTGATGGATAACAACACTGTTGTGTTTTTGTTTTAGAGTACAGTGTAATAGCACACCGAGTTAAAAACATGCAGTGTGATGCTATAATGAGTTTGATGGACTACAGTTCTTAAACAATTCATATTTATTGACACCAGGGAGGACCAGTCTCTCACTGGAATGCAGTCTTAATGAGGAACAGGTCTGTTTCTATGAAGTATCTTAAGGCAGCCTTATGATGCTAGGCAAGCACATCACAAATTCTCTGCAATGAATTACAAATGAAGAGGTAAATCAACATGCAGTTTTAGTACACTGCATGATATTGCCCCACTGGTGATGGTTAAGCATGCACATCTTTGTAAAACACTGTATGGGATTGTCTTTTGTTATACATAGATATTGTCTCATATTACTAACAGACAGCATGATGTGCTCCTTAATGTGATGTATCAAGGCAAACAATCGTGTAACACTTCAAGGCATCTAGTGATCATTGCACTTAATAAACCCAAATTAATTTGTAACATACAATGTAGTATAATTCTATTTGTGATGGAAATAATTTCATTCTTGGTAACAATAGCTTAGATAATAGCACAACTTTGCAACAGACCTAGTGGGGTGGTCCTCACAGTGATATACAAAAGCTCAGATGTATAACACACATCATATGGTCCTCGTTGGATGGATACAAACAAACAATTGTGATGCACACCAAGACTCGATTCAAAGTATAATAGTAGCTCACTTATATAAAACCCCAAAACACCTGTAACACTCCAAGCTATGGTCATTGTGCAGGGTATGAGCAAACCACTGGAAAGATTGTGATTGTGACCCTGCTGTGATTCATATAGACAAACACCTTTTATACTCCTTTATCATTTACTGGAGAAGCGTGGCTCAATGGTTAGAGCGGCAGACCCTGATGCAGAGGTCTGGCCCGGCACCAGGGTTCAATTCCCGCCTTGGCGGTTCTTGGACTCAATTTTCCCGGACCTGATAATTCTTGCCTCGTGCCTAGTCTAATCATGGGTCCCACTCTGTGACTCTGGGCAATAGCTTGCTTAATCTCAACAACGGCCCCAGCAGCGCTTGGATGCTTGGCTTCACCTTGGGGGTGCCCAGGAGTAGACATTTCACAGGAATGCCGGGATGGGTTCCACAGCGGTATGAATACAGCGCTATGAGGCCTCTGGGTAGGAGTGTGCTATATAAATACTATACATTTACATTTACATTTACTCAATTCACTACACCAAGTGCTACATTTATTATAATTTTGGATTACATGAGCAAGCTGCTTTTTAATTCACAAAGGTTACCTTGGGGACAGTTAACATACAGCTACAGAGGATGTATTTCAAGGGGAAGTCTTCATTTTCTTTTGAGAATTCCATTTTCCCTTGAACAAGTTTGCATGCTTAGATTTTGGGAAATATTCTGAAGCAAGTAGAAGTAATAACATTTTAAAAACATTTTTCCCTATGGAATAATCTCTTCATCTATGCTATTTCCAATTTTTAGTCTGATTGCTTCCACTTCCAACCCTGGAAACAGATTTAATCTGGCACGTGTTAGAAGTGAATATCAGATTGTTCCCTGGGTTGGAATGGGCTGAAGAAATGTTTGTGGACAGTTACAAAGTAGCACATTTGCAGGCACACAAATACTTTGCAGAACAACAAGGCCCTCTGAAATTCACTCACCCCACACACAGAAGTATTTATTCACATTCACTAGTCATCTTTTTGCAAGTGTAAATGTATACCTGTGCACATTAGCACCTGTGCTTTTTTATGATGGTCGATTGGCTGGATGATGCATGTCCTAGGGACCAGGCCTGTATAGAGCCCTCATTGTGATGGATGAGTGCACACATTTCCAAGATACAATACAATATAGATTCTTTTAGTTACTTAAGATCATACACATTACCAATACACAGCATAATATCATAGGAGTTTTCTGTTAAAGGAATATGTGATAACACTAATTCACATTAATGTCGTACTTTTAATGATGGCTAAATTAACATGAACTTGTTCAATTCAACATGATGTGACTGTGTGATAGAAGAAGCCCACTTGTCTAAACTGCACAAAAATGTGTCCTCATTGTGTTGGATAAAAACACACAGTTGTTATACACATCTTGATACAGTCCTCATTGTGATGGATAAAAACGCTTTTCTAATACCCAACATAATGTTAAAGAAGCGTACTGTTAATGGAGCTTACTGTTAAAGGAATGTGCAATAAAACTAAATCACAATAATGTAGTACTTCTAATTAAGCTACATTAACATGAACTTGTTCAATATCACATGATGTGACTCTGTGATAGCAGAAGCACACATGTCTAAAATGAACCAAAGTGTGGTCATCATTGTGTTGGATAAAAACACACAATTATGACACACATCTTGATACAGTCTTCATTGTGATAGATAAAAACGCCAACCTCTGTAATAGGCACCACAATATTACTTGTGGCAGATAAAGGTACACAAACCTGTCTCACACAATTTAACATGGTCCTCAGTGTGACCTATAAGTGCACATAGGAGCATAAGCCACCTTTATATAGGAGCAATTGTAAAGCATAAAAGAGCACCTTCTTGTGATACACAAAATATGAAATGGTTTTCATTGTCCAGAAGAAAGGTTCATATGCTTGATACACATGTAAAGTTGTGGCAGTGTCTACTACATGTTAGAAACACAAAATAAAACTTTAACATGTGCTTTGCTATGCTCCTTTTTGCAATGTATAAAACCTCACAATTTACACACATGGTCATCTGAATTGCATACCACAATGTAGTCCTCATTTTGATGGATAAAAACATGCAAGAGTTTTTTTTCATCAGAGTGTGGTGTAATATCACAGAGAGTTAAAACATGCACTGTGATGTCGTTATGAGTTTGATGGACTAAAAGTCTTAAACAAATCATATTTAGTGACACCAGATGGGACGGACCAATCTCACATGAATACAGTTGTAATGAGGAATTGGTCTATGTCTATTAAGAATGCTACGGTAGCCTTGTTATTGTATGCCAGCACATCACAAAGTCTCTGCGATTAATTACAAATGAAGAAATAAACCAACATGCAGCTGTAGTGCACTGCATGATATTGCCCTCCTGGTGATATTTAAAACATGCACATCCATGTAAAACTATATGAAATTGCCTTCTATGATAAATAGACAATCTCTCATGTTGTAACAGATAGCACGATGTGCTCCTTAATGTGATGTATCAAAACAAGCGATCTTGAAACATGTCATGGCATCTAGTGCTCATTGCACTTGATAAACCCAAATTAATGTGTTACATACAATGAGATATATTCCTATTTGTTATGGAAAGAAGTTAATTCTTGGTAACAGTACTTTAGGTCCTAGCACAATTTTGCAACAGACCTAGTACAGTGGTCATCACAGTGATAGGAAAAGCTCAGTTGTGTAACACACAACATCATGTGGTCCTCATTATGATGGATAAAATCAAACTGCTGTGATGCACACCATGACTTGATCCAAAGTATGATAATAGTAGCTCACATATATAACATACCAACACACCTGTAACACTCAAAGCTATGGTCATTTTACAGGGCAGGAGAAAACCACTGGCAAGATTGTGATTGTGACCCTGCTGGTTCTTTTTTTTTTTAAGGTTTCCAAAGAAAGTTTTATTCGGCTGACGCGTTTCAACCAAACTGGTCTTTCTCAAAGCCAATACATACGTGGTGATTATACCATATCACCTATAAACACCAAGCTCACATATGAGTAAACATAGTGAAAAGACTTTGTTGGACCTTGTACGATGCCTAGAACCTTTGGAAGAAAGCCTGGCATTAATAGGTCTAGGCAGCATAATTAAATTAACACAAGTGCATGATTTACCTTATGCTTTCACATGATCACAAAATATATAGGGTCATCAAAAATATATATAAATATTTATCTTAATAACAGATAAACATTTAAGTTCTACTAAGTTTCTAAACTTGCATAATTAATGAAAAGCACATACTCAACACGGGTACATTGAGAAACGCCACCCGAAAATAACAAATCCAATGCCTGTCATCCCGGCACACCATGCGCAGCCGCCACGCCGCCCCGCAACCATGACCCTGCTGTGATTCATGATGCTTCTTCAATAAAGGATTTAATAGCGCACAATGTTGCAATATGAAATGTGATATAATCATTTTAATGGACTAAACTATCAAAAACAACTCCTGCTTATCAGCACCTAGGAGGAACAATCTCTGTCAGGAGTACACTCAGAATTGGATACAGTTCTATCAAGCATCTTAAGGCAGCCTTATGAAATTTGTGTGCAGTGTAATGCCAGCGTTGGGGATTGCGAGTCTTTCAATGAAGGGCTCAGCTCCTTCAATTATGTATAAGTTCCCGATCAAGTTCCTCCTCTGCTGCATCGTCTCTCCCTGGTATGCCAACAATGCGGAAGTCATTGAAATACTTGTGTTCCCCGCCACTGGCATTACACTGCACAAAAATGTCAATGCATCACGGGTTCTGCCAGAAATCATTCGCTTCACATATTATTATTATTATTATTAATGATATTTCTAAAGTGTGAACAAAGGCCCATGGGCCTCTCGGCGCTAAGATATCTGTAATATTTAACCTGAGAGGGGGGAGCTGAGACAAGTGATTAAAGAGCCAGGTCTTAAGTTGCTTACAAAAGGACCAGAGGGAAGGACTGGCTTTAATCAAATGGGGCAGTGTGTTCCACAATTTTGGAGCTGACACCAGGAATCTTCTGTCACCCCATGAAACAGTTTTGGTCCGAGGAACCACAAGATCAATTAGACTTGAAGAACGTAGTGTTCTGGACGGACAATAGGGAATCAGATTTTGGACAAGATATGCTGGTCCCATATTATGCAAGGCCTTGTACACAATACAGAGAGTTTTGAATTTTATTCTGTTTCTGATGGGTAACCAGTGTAACTCTCTGATAGTGTCCGAGGCGGATTGATATTTGGGAATTTTTCCCAGTAGCCTGGCAGCTGAGTTTTGTATAATTTGCATTTTGTTTAAAACTCCTTCTTGTGCATTGAGGAATAAAGCGTTGTAGTAATCCAAGGTGGACAATACAAGGGAAGTAACCAGGGTTTTACCAGCTGTATCAGGAAGAAAGGGGAGGATTTTTTTGATGAGTCTTAGTTTGTGGAAGGCTGAGGAGGTGATCTGGTTAGCGTGTGGATGAAAAGTGAGGCGGTTATCAAAAATGACTCCCAGGTTCCTCACCTTACTGACAGGCTCGGGAGGCGAGCCTAATGAGGATGGCCACCAATTGGATGACCATTCCGGAGTCAGCGGTCCGAAGATGACTACTTCCGTCTTGTCAGAATTTAATTTTAGGCAATTGGAAGCCATCCAGCTCCCAATTGCTACCATGCCCGATTTAAGATCTTCCGCTATTTTATGTCCGTTTTTCTTAATGGCAAGGACCAACTGTGTGTCATCTGCATAGGTAATAAGGCTCATCCCATGTGCACGAATAACATTGGCTAAGTCCGACACATAGATGTTGAAAAGTGTCGGACTTAGGGATGAGCCTTGAGGTACTCCACATGGCAGGGACAAGGTGGAAGAGTGAAAGGGTCCCATTGTGACCACCTGGGTTCTATTGGCCAGAAAAGAGGCCAGAAGTTTACTGGCATTTTCCTGGACACCCATGTTTTCGACACGGTCGATCAACGTAGCATGATCGACCGTGTCGAAGGCTGCCGATAAATCAAGCAGTATCAAGACTGCTGTACCCCCAGCATCGCGGATGGATCTAATATCATCCGCCGCTTTGATCAGAGCCGTCTCCGTCCCATGGAATTGGCGGAAGCCAAACTGGGATTCATCAAGTAAATGATGTTGCTCTAAGAATGCGGAGAGTTGTTGATTCAGAGCTTTTTCAGTTTTTTTAGCCAGTACTGGTAGGCTGGCAATAGGTCGATAGCTCTTAGGTTCTTTCATGTCGAGATGTGGCTTATTTAAGAGTGGTTTAATGAGGGGTTTTTTTTAGAATATCAGGGTAAGTGCCTGTACTAAACATGGCGTTGCAGATAGAGGTGATGGCAGGAAGAACCGTTTCAATAACAGGTAGCAGTACTTTAAATGGACAGGGGTCAAGAGCAGAACCTGATCTAATGGTGGATATAATATCAGCAATCTGGGAACTAGAAATTTCTGCGAACTGAGAGAGGATGGGTCCAGTATGGGCGGCGGTCGACAAGTTGGGAGGGAGTTTGGTGTTATTAGCAAAGTCAGAATAGATGTCGTTGACTTTACTAAAGAAGAAGCTGGCTATGGCGTCACAGAGGGGTTGTGAGGGAGGTGGAGTCAGGTTTGTGGAGTATCCTGCTAGCTGCTTAGTAGTTTTGTACAGAGCTTTATTGGAGTTTTTGGCCATTTCGATTCTAACGCTAAAGAATTTTTTCTTGGCCTCATTAATCATAGTTTTATATTTGGCTACCGTTTCTTTATACTTAATTTTGGCTTCTACAGAGTAGTCTTTCCTCCAGTGCCTCTCCTTATTCCTACACTGTTGTTTTTGTTCTCTTAAGGCCTCCGAATACCAGGGGGCCGACGGGGTAGATCTATTGCGAGACCGTTGTTTAACCGGGGCCAGGGAGGATGCGGCCGAGCCCACCCACTCATAGAATTGGGAGGTGGCGGTGTTAGGGTCGGTTGATAGAGGGGGAGTGGATTTGGTTAAGAGAGTTTTCAGGCTGGAACTATCAATGTCATTCCACGCCTGGAAGGACTGTTGAGAGTTGGATGGTAGTGTGGAGGCACCAATGTCTTGAATGGTTAGTGACGCCATGATGGCATGGTGGTCTGACCAAGTAACTGGAAGGATTTGAGAGACTTGTAAATTCTGTGAGTTGGTAAAAATGCCATCCAATATATGGCCCCCGTCATGTGTGGATGATTTGACCAACAATGGGAGACCAAAGGTGGTCATATCTCCTAGAAGCGCAGCAGTATCTTTGTCCTCTGTTTTGTCAAAATGAAAGTTAAAATCACCGAGGACAGTGAGGGAACTATCAAGGGCTGAAGATTCCAGAATGGGCCTGAGGTCGGAAATGAATCCGGTCCTTGATCCTGGTGGATGATACAAAAGGATCCCATTAAAGTTATAGGAGGGAGTCAGTTTGATAGAAAATTGCAGAGCTTCACAGGATGGTAGTGAGATCATGTTGGTTCTGGCGATAAAAGTGTCGCGTAAAATGACGGCAATCCCACCACCTTTCTTGCGTTGTCTGTCTAGTCTATGGATGGAAAAGCCTTTTGGAGCTGCAATCACTATATCTGGATCGGACGAACTATCCATCCAAGTTTCTGTCATAAATAGTAAGTCTAAACTATTGTCCTCCATCAGGTCGGCTATGTCCTGTCGGTGTTTCCCGAGCGAGCGGACATTAATAAGGGCAAGTGAAAAAGATTTGGGTGATTTATACTTGGTGGGGGGGGGAGGATTTAGATAAAGGGGTATCTGTGATTTACAACAGGGACAGAGTACATAGGATGTACATCGTACATGAGGAGAAGAACCATGTGAGGCCCCCATGAGAACCATTCACAAAGCTACAGCTTGAAAGCCATTAACAAGTCCCCCCTGTCATCATCTAATTGTTTTGAAGCGTGAATATCATATTGAAGCACCAGCAACCGCCGCAGTCATTTCTGGACACAACAAGAGAAAAAGGACCACACCCCTTGAGTTCATAAGGCATCATCACCCGTGAGAATTCCCTCACCTCAAATGTGAATGACCAAGTCCTGGTCCTGAGGAGGACCCTGAAATCAAATAGGGTTCTGAAATGTGTCGACCCCACCCAGCCAGCAATAATCACCACCAATCAATCGACCCATACCGAGTACAAACAGGACATTTAGGCCTGGTGTAACTGTTTAACTGCTTCGCTGGTTATGGCAGGTGTATGTAGTGAAACACATAACTGAATTGTACCGCCATTGTTCTTTATGTTAAAATAAGGACTGGTCTATTGTTTTGTCATGTTTGCTCATTTCCTAAGTATTTGTTATATGTCCAAAGTACTGTCACCATTGTGTTGTTGATATATGTTGGTACTAATTGTTCTTCTTTAAGACATGAAAGAAATATCCATCTTGTTTGTTCCACAAATAAATGAACAAATAACAAGTGTAAGGAAAACAATAGAACTACTTGAGAATCTAAGATGGTTATTTATGAATGTATTTATTCAAAAACGTACATCCAGACCTTTTTCTTGTTTCCAACTTTCTAAAAAGTGGCATTTTTAAAATTGAGGATTGAAATATGAATTTACCATTCAAGATGGTTTTAAATTACTCTGATACCATTCATGACTTTCCTACCTGCTCCCAATAAAAAATTAACACTTATTAAATGTAATAAGGTACCCAATGGTATGCTATGAAAGAGGCAGGCCTTGCAATAGTGACTACCAGGACATGTCAGATTAAAAACTACATGTCCAACTTTTTTAAGTAAACTGCACCTTGCCCTATGTGCTTTTGAGGGCCTACCCTATAGGTGACTTATATGTACTCAACAGAATGGTTTACGCTTGGTAAAAGGTTTATTTTGACAGGTGGAAATGGCAGTTTAAAATTGCACCCACAAGCTGCAGTGGCAGTGGCAGGCCATGGACAGGTTAAAAAAAGTCCACTTAAGTGGGTGGCTCAAAAAGTGCTGTAGGGACACTAATAGCATTTAATTTACAGGCCGTGGGTGTACATGCAATATTACTTTACTAGGTACTTGCAAATAAATTAAATGTGACAATGGGGTCTGTAGCCCAATTCTATCATGTTTTAGGGAATGTGAACAAGCAGTTTAGCACTGGTTAGCAGTCCTAAGGCCAACAAAAGCAAATTCAGAAATATAGTGGGGGTGAAGGCAATCAGCTTTGGGGACAACCACCCTAAGGCTGACTGGTCTAACAAGCATTGACTTGTAACACACTCCATAATATTTTTCTCCTGGTGATGTTTAAAGCATGCACAACCCTGCAATACACAGTATGAAAATGTCCTCTGTGATGAATAGGCACCCGCTCATATTACTAACAAACACCATGATGTGGCCCTCAATGTGATGTATCAGAGAACAAAATCTTGTAGCATGCCATATTATCTGTTTCTCAGTGTGAATGGTAAAACCACATGCAATTGTAATATACTAGGTGATATAGTCCTTATTGAATAGAAAAGAAATTCATGCTTGATAACAGTAGCTTTGATAACAGCACAAATTTGCATCAGACCTAATGGTGAGGTAATTGCTATGAGAATAGGGTCAGATGTTTAACACACAATATCATATGGTCCTCGTTGTGATGGATAACAGATCACACTTTTTTGACACACACTAAGATATGATCCATATGATGGCAATAGAAGCACAGACATATCAGGCACCTAAACATGTGTAAAACCCATAGCTACAGAGAGACAAACACCTATGTATCCCCATTTTAAAGATCAAAATAGGTTCAGCTCTACTCTTGCCTTCCAGGTCTTATTTGAGCGACCTCAAGTTCTTATGTTGAAGTTGACGTTTAACCAGCTTTTCACAATTTATGGACAGAATTTACTTACAAATTGTCAAATGCCATAATTAGAGTTGGATGAATGGGATACACCTTCACAAACGAGAAGGAGATCCCGTCTGCAGTTTTACAAGTGCTACAATGCCTAATCCGGGCCCTACATTTTTTTACCACATATAGCACATGTGGCTGGAAACTGAAAAGCAGCTCTTCAAAATGTTCAAAATACCAACTGAATTGAGGATGCAGAACTACACAAATTCAAAGGGAAACACAGTGAAAAGATGGATATTTTAGCAGTTAGGAACTATTTTTTAAAGGTATTGTCTAAATAATACACTATTTGAAATCCAGTATGGTCAGTTAAATATACGCTGGATGAAATAAGAAAGCAGTGTTTGCTAAATGCATATGTATTCTGTAATAAATTGTCAGTCACATACGAAAGGGATCCAAATAAAGGCTGTTTTTTTGACAAATATATACTGTACCAAATAGGAAGACACTATATGTAAAATATGATCTGGTCCTCATAAACAGCCTTGTATAAAAACACACACCGGTCCTCGTAAAGCTGTTTGCTGTCTTTATGTAGTGTGTAAAAATGGTCTTCATAACTCTTGGATACGGGACATATGCGGTCCTCATAAGGGGGTTATGTCAGAAAGTCTCAAAACTATTCCCATAATCGTTTTTTAAAATCTGATATAACTTTCATACTGTCATTATAGTATAAACATAAAATGTATGATCATTTTGATTTTCTGATGATCAGAAAGGGTGGCCCTCATAATGTAGGTTTTTTTCACTGGTCTTCATAGAGTGATATAAACATGTATGTGTGTGTGTGTGTGTGTGTGTGTGTGTGTGTGTGTGTGTGTGTGTGTGTGTGTGTGTGTGTGTGTGTGTGTGTGTGTGTGTGTGTGTGTGTGTGTGTGTGTGTGTGTGTGTGTGTGTGTGTGTGTGTGTGTGTGCGTGCGTGTGTGTGTGTGTGTGTGTGTGTGTGTGTTCGTTCACAAAGGTCAACCTAAACTTCTGGTCCAAAGTTTAACTTCAGGTGAATCGCGCCCTCAGTAGGTAGTCTTTTCTGATAAAGTGTCACATTGAGCTTTTTTAAGTGCTATTCGTTTTGTGTACAATGCCTGTTGCATCAGTGTGTAAGTTGCGAGCACGTGCTCGAAGGTTTCTCCATGCACATCTACGCAGTTCATTCAGCAGCCCTTTTTAAACTGGAGGTTTTTAGGTCGAGGCTACCGTCCCACTGCGAAGCAGTGGGGGGGCGGAGCCAAAGATTTAATGACTGCAACAGTGTGGGGCTTTAACCCGCCTCTCTCATCCATTGGCTAGCTTCATAAATGGAGGTTAGCCATTGGAAAATATGTGTGTCAATTACTCTTTTCCCCGGCATGATGCGATCCGTGGGCGTTTCTGTCTCTTTTTTTAAGCCCCGCCCCTTTTCTAGTGATGTGTGTTACACCCTCCCTCTTGCCGAGGTCCCAGTCTATTTCTCCTGTAATGTACCCTTTGCTACCTCTTGATTTTTTTTTTCTGCCAGGGCGATATTTTCGTCACTCTGTGCCAGCTCCCCGCCCGCTCGCATTCTCCTCCCTGTGCTCCCACGGGGGCGGCTATGACAACTTGTTTTTCTTGCCTTCTGATTGTGCCGGTTCCCGCCCCCCCTCCCGCTGTCCGTGTCTCCCTTCCCGCCCCCCTCCCGCTGTCCGTGTCTCCTTTTGTCAGTCCGGTATTTTTTTTTTCTTCTCCTTCTTGTTGATAAGGCGGTCAATCGTAGGGGGTGAGTGAGTCACAGGCGGCTACAGAAGGCTGGTCTCCGCTCACGCAAAGAGACTGGTTCCTGGGTGTCCCGGGGCGGCAGTCTACATACAGGCGGCGCTTATGCCTTCTGTTGTGATCCGACATGTTCACCTGTCCGAATGGATTTCAAAAGGGATGGTTAAGTGCAGGATCTCGGTGTCAGGCGACCCTCTGAACAAGTGTGCCAGGCTTGTTCTTGACCTGTGAACAAGCGCCGTGCCACCAGCACACACGGAAGTCGGCGGAGTGGAGGAGCAGACATGGTGCTTCATTGCTGGGCACCAAGGAGCGGGTACCGTGCAGCTGCTGCAGCGGTGCCTGTGTGAGCCCGTGCTCTAGGGCACAGAATGAGAATCTCTGATCGGTTCTCATTCCCGGACCTGCCCTTTGCTGCTTTACTTTTGAAATGTATATGTATCGGCATTAGTACAAGAGTTTCCCTGGCTCAGCGTGGCCCCCGCTGTTTCACAGAGGCAGGGACTCCTCCCTCTGCTCTTGAGGGTGCGGGGTCTCCTGGTATTGCCTTTCACACCCTCTCCTCAGGCTTTGTGTAAATGCTTCTTCCCCTTGCTTGTCTAGTTTGTAACCACAAAAAAGTAAACTATTCCAAATATGTAACTCCATGGGGATTCCTTACTCCGAGCCCGCATGTCACCCAACGGTTCGTGTTTCACCTCAAGGTGGGTCTCTTTTGCAGTGTGGGGGCAAACACACTCAATTGACTTATTTATTGTAGGACGTTTGAAAAGCGTTTACATGCCACCAAGCGGCGACTTCTGAGCGCTGTGAAGATTGGAAGCAAAGAGCAGAAAGGACGGAAAAGGCCAGCGGAGTGGGTGGGGAGGGTGTCAATGATATTAGTAGATGGAAGGAAAGTTTAAAAAGTTTATTATGCTAAGTGGAAACAAGGGAAGAGTGAAACCCTTTGCAAAGATCGCCTTGCAGATAGTGGGTGCAATGCCCTGCGAGCGGGACCATTTACAGGTCTCTCCTGGACTGGCGGCGGTTTGTTGACTGCGTACTTCCCTCGATACAAGTTGCCATGTTTCACCCGCTGCACTCCTTTCGGGTGTGAAATCTTTAGGCCCGATAATCCATCCCAGAGACAATGCGACCGCTCAGAGAGACGCTGGGGCTCAAGCCTTGAACACTGCTACTACTCAGTATGTGCTACAATCAGGCGGGGGACAAGTTAATGCCCCCACCACAGGCACAAGAGAGACCATCATCCTTGCACCCCCATTGGACACCCCCACACCATCATCATCAGACGGTAGGCAATGTCAGCATTTTGATTTCCACCAACATGGTGAAAATCTGCTCGGAAAATCAGACAGTAATTCTAGGTACAAGCAGTTATTCCTCATTTCAGGAATACCCCCACCTCCTACTCCCATTCCTTCGTCCTGTATCGCCTCTGCACATTGAGCCCTGGTACCTCAGTGAAGGTGGAGGATGCTCCAGGGCCGGGCCCACAGTCTGGGTTGGGATTGTGCAGTGCTTGTTTTTACTCAGCCCCCACTCGGCATGGCCCAAGGTACTGCGAGAACTATTGAGGCAGAAGCAATCTACCCGCTGCCTCCCTGGGTTCCGCTGGCGCCGGCTGGAGAGGCTCGGGATCCCGGCCACACTGCCTTATGGCAGGAGCAGTGCTTAATTAGAGCCGGGGTTCCCGGTGCTCAGGCCCGCTAGTAAATAAAGACGAATTTTGAAATGGGTCCCAAACGGACCTTAGATTGATGTCCTTAACTCAAATGGCTAACAACATTGATCAAATTGTAGGAAATGTTAAGGGTTCTCCTGTCAGTGAATTAGTTACTGATTTTGTTGTTGCATTTTTATATAGCCTGGACTCGAGCCGAAGGCATTTGAGCACATTACACAAGAACACATTCATTTCTGGTTTAGGACTTGTGCCCTGTATTTCCCCACTATTCATAGGAAGGGACCATTGCAGGTGCTGTTTAGTGAAGTTGTCCCCTGTCATCTGTGTGCGTCACCATCGGATATTTCTATCTTTTTAGCCGACAGACACATTTCGGGGGGCCTGGGGAGGGGAGGGGGGGGAGTCTACGCGGACAATGAGGGAGCGGAGCAGCGGCTGCTGCAGGCTCTTGTGATCTGCTGCAAATACCGGGTATGGGAGGGGCTCGCTCAGTGTGAGTCCAGGACGGCACCCCAAGGGCTCACAATCCGGAGTGCTTCATCCTAGAACAAAGGGGGCACGCCTACTCCCCAGGATTCATCAAGCAACGGATAGAGCACCCCTTTCAGACGGAAATAAGTGTTTGCACCTAATGTGTGACCTGATTCCCCCAGCCTCCCTCAAATCACATGAATATTTATATTACTACTTGACGGTTCGGTTTCCACAGATTTCCTAAAGTGATTCTTTTGCCATCTCACATAGCTGTCTGTCTACAAGCTCAGCATCTCAGAGTATCACCAGACTGTCCTGTACTTCAGCTTTCATCAACACCCTATGCTGGTACTTGCAGACACAAACCACAACAAGCATTTGCAATGCAATGAGTCTAGCATTTTCTGTATGTTTATTGCGCTGTGGCAAAAGAACACTCCAGTGTTAGCTGCACTCTGGGGCACTCTGATGCGGGGCATTTGCGTGGCCAGCCTCGCTTGAAGGTCTCCCGCAGCCCCTGCCACCGTCGGGGCGAGGAGGCAAACTCTGGCATCAGTGCGAGGAGACATCTTTGGGACGGGATGCCAAGGGAACAGCCCGAAAATGAACAGCGCAGAGAAAGAGAATGCCCCCAACGAGGTCAACCTGCAGGAGCTGGAGATAGGTTCATCGCCGTGCCGGCAGAGGGCGGCTCAGGTGCCTGGTATGTCCAGAAGGGGCCAGCTTTTGTATGTGCGCTCCTCTGTTTCTTCTCGGCGCTATGTGACTTTTACTCTGAAATGTTTATAGAGGGGGAGAGGTTGATCCAGCGCTCCTACTAAAATTCTGCAGAAATGATGTCACCATCTACCACCAAACTTACCAATCAATACCAGGCCCATAAGAATAACAGAGCAGCTGAATCATGAGGCGAATGGATCTGATATGTTGTTTAAACTATCTACAATAAACAAGACCAGCTTGTCATTTTAAAAGTTTATTCAAACATATTCAGGAAAACTTAGGTTTTGGAACTTTTTTAAGCAAGCATTTAAAAAAGTCATAAGAAAGTTTTATTCAGCATTTATAAAGAGAGCTTAATTCAAGAAAATATTATTCATTAGCAGAAATAAGTGAAAAAGAGCATTTCCAAACCCTAACTAACTCTCTGTCTCTACCCTCATCGCCTGAAAACAAAGTCTTTTAAAGTCACCTTTCCTTACCTGTATTCATCGAACAGCAGAACACGTCCCTCTGGAATCAAGAAGCGTAAGCCAAAAATCAACTCCTAGAGCCTATTCTTATACACTGAAACTATGGCTAAACTGACTATTTCACATACCATCAGCTGAATTCTGGCTCCCCATTGGCTGAACCACCTCACGCCACAGTAAATTGTGACATCTTCCACCTCAAGTCCAGGCTTTTACACAAAGCCATTGTTCATGCACAGAGTCCTGGCAGCACTTCCTTAGGCTGCTACATTTTGTAGCAAAGATTGTTCATGTAGTGCACAAAAATGCAGCGACTCACATTCCTGACCTTGAGCCTGTCCGTTCTGAGCTTCTCGTGGCACATTAGCAAACCTCTCCACAGAGTCGCTTTTTGCAGTTCTTTTCAAACCTTTTCACAATAAAAGTTCAAAATAAGTTTTTCTCATGTGGCTTTTCATCAGTAGGCCTCTTTTCAGAAAGCATCAATTTTCTGCACCACTTTTGCTTGCGTCACTGCGCCACTTTTAGCTCGCGTCACTTTTTCAAAAAACTATTATTTAAACAAACACAAAACAATAATTAATTCAAGTAATGAAAGTCATTCTGTTTCCAACATTCATAGCTAATGTTAACCCATTAGTATAAGTCACCTAGCAGAAGCACACAGAAAAGCAGCACATTTAAAATCTACCATTCTTCATAGTGTCCAGCAGGATTCTTCATATATCTGAAAAAGATAAACAGACACAACATAGACAAAAGCACATATGAAATGAGCACATGCCATTAATTAATCAGCCGCATTAATGTTGACAAAGACAATAGGACAGACAAAACAGCATTAGTTATGAATTATTAAACAAACTTGCAAATGCAACATAAAGCGCATTAGTCCCATGTAATGATGAGGAATTTTACTCTAAATTGGTTTAATACAACAAACCATGCAATAACTCATTAATATGTTAATTCAAGTTACGAGAGTTTTATATCACAAGCCAGAATAAAATCATTTCTGAAGCTCGCTCCATCAACTCCCTCATCTGGTGATTTCAAAATCACCAAACACAATCCAAAAATGTTACTTAAAAATTGTATCTATTGAACATGTTTCAGGCTTACTCAGGATTAGTATTTAAACTCTAATTTCATCTATATTTCTATAACTTTCATATTGAGTATTGAGTCTCTCATCCTACTAATTCTATATCCTTTACCCTTTCTTTATTCAGCTAAGTTGGATCCTTTCCACCTTTGAATCCCCAACCCCCCAATGAATTTGGGTATCAACATTTTGAATTGCACCAACAAAACAAATATCAATCTGAGCATTATAAAACAAAACAAAAATTTAATTTTTGAAAAATTTGAAAAATTAGTATATAGTATACACCCCCTCTTTTTTTTTTTTTTCAAATTCTAAAACATGTTTTTTTCGACCTTGCATCTTACATAAAAGTGTTTCCAGCTAACACAATTTCTTCGACCTTGTGTCACCCTAACACAATTTCTTCAGCCTTATGCAAAAATAGACCTCAATTTGGGAAGCTAAGGAGCTTTGGGCAGGACAGGGCAAAGTTCAGGTGAAAGTTTATGGAAGGCAGGAAAAGCAAAATGCAGGCTTACCGACCAATCAGCGTGGCAAGTTCGTGTGTTGTCCAACAGATGTGTGTTGCAGCTTTTGGGAGCGCATCACAGCAGATTCTGTGGACTTTGAAAAGTGATGTGTAAGAAAGCACATTTTTTGTCGTAGTACAAGCGCTGTTTCTATGTCTCCGCGGGGGTTGTTATTTTCTTCCAAATCCCAGAATAAATAGCTAGCAGTACACAGCTGTGCCTCCACGCTGCGAGACACTGCTTGCCACGTAACTCGACAAATCTTTAGGCCGCATTGAAAATTGTGAAAGTAAATTCCAGCAGTCAGGCTGGGTTTGAAAGTTGTAAATTATGTGCATAGTATTCATTTCCTTCGTCAATTTCAATGTTTGACAAGAAGGCAGTGTGATAAATTCCACCTTTCGTAAATATATGCCCTGATGCAAGTTTTACAAAAGTAGTAACCCACAGCAGCTACATTTTTAATTTTATTCCCTTGAAAAGTTAATGTTCTCCTTAACTTTCAATTGACTCCCGATCCGGTTTCCAACAATGAAGAACCACGGTTGAGTTTAGGAGTGACTGTGGAAATGTAAAACACACTGTTCACACCACAGCCAACTCACCTGGTCAAGGACGAAGGCTTAGGGTACCATGCAGTTTATGTGACTAGGTCCTCTGCCGTGAACTCTTCCTGTTTCTACAATACCTTTCATAGCTCCTAAAAAAAGATCAAGCCATACTCTTAACTCGGCTTGGCACTGCACCAAAAGCAGCTGGAATTGGGAGCAGTGCTTAATTTGTAAACTAATGAGTGCTAGGGCTCTCCTCAGGAGGCCACTACAGCTTGCACCACCCTGGCTGTGCTTGCTCCCCTGCCCCCTGGCTGTGCTTGCTCCCCTGCCCCCTGGCTGTGCTTGCTCTCCTGCCCCCTGGCTGTGCTTGCTCCCCTGCCCCCTGGCTGTTTCATCAGCCGGGAGTATTTAAACTGGCCTGGTGAAGCTATTCGTCCCCCATCCTTCCTGCTGTGACGTCTTGGCTCTTGCAGACCTTCTGACAGTCTTATACCGGTAAGCCTACTTAGGGAACATGTTGCTTTGTTTTGCTTGATGCCTGGATTTTCTAGTCTTTGATGAATTGTTTCGGGTATAATGTCTCTTGCCTGAGCGGCTACCATGTGTATGTATTTCCAAGGGGGGGATGGTCTATACTTTAACTCAGGAACACTGCCTTGATTTCATACTTAATGGGTGAAACTCGAGGCTTAATGAGGAGGGCCTAGCCATATGGTCATTACATATATCTATCAGTGATGGCATTATGCCTTTAGTTAGCAGAAGCTTGGATCATAAGTGGCTCTGTCTGTGTGTGGCTCTGTCTCTGTGTGTGTGGCTTTGTCTGTGTGTGTGTGTGTGTGTGGCTTTGTCTGTGTGTGTGTGTGTGTGTGTGTGTGTGGCTCTGTGTGTGTGTGTGTGGCTCTGTGTGTGTGTGTGTGTGTGGATCTGTGTGTGTGTGTGTGTGTGGGTGTGTGTGTGTGTGTGTGTGTGGTTGTGTGTGTGTGTGTGTGTGGTTCTGTGTGTGTGGTTCTGTGTGTGTGTGGCTCTGTGTGTGTGTGGCTCTGTGTGTGTGTGTGTGGCTCCGTGTGTGTGTGGCTCTGTGTGTGTGTGTGGCTCTGTGTGTGTGTGTGTGGCTCTGTGTGTGTTTGTGTGGCTCTGCGTGTGTGGCTCTGTGTGGATAGCTTTTTTGTAGGTGGCTCTATGTGTGGATGGCTCTGTCTCTGTGGTGGTGGCTCTGTGTAGGTGGCTCTATGTGAATTACTCTGTGTAGGTGGCTCTATGTGTGTGTGGGTGGCTCTATGTGTATGTGAGTGGCTTTGTGTGTGTGGCTCTGTGTGGGTGTAAATGCAATAGGTCATGCATTTACGAACGATTAAGCTATTGGCATTGTAAATAACAATCAAAAAACCAAACAGAGACTGTTTGTGAGCGACGCACTATACACAGGCCCCCGTAGTATGCGCCTGATTCAACACTGTTAACCTCTGTAAATGTTATGACACATATCAATAAATCCAATCACATCAATACTTGTTTTGCCAAATTATTGTCCATACTACTCTCAATTGTTGTCACAAAAAAATTCAATAGAGTTAGCAGATAGTCATTAGGTTTAATTTTTCAATTTGGAACGCTATAGGTACATCCAACAGGTGGTCAGCAATCAATTCATCAGTTCAGGTATGCACATTTTAGATAAGGACTGGGATGTGGTCACAGAGTGTCACAAGGCAGTTCAGTATGCGAGTGGTTTTACCATTAAGGTATAGAGGCACTAAGGTGTTGGTAGAGATGGGACTCGTTATGACAAACTTGCACTAGTATTCACATGCACAGGAGGTGGAGTCCGTGGCTCCCGAATTCAATGTTTTGATTATTGCTATTGTGTTGGCTTCAATTACAGTATTACCCTGATGAAGGTATACCGATACCGAAATGCATTGGGACTAACTGCACATGATGTTAAGATGAACTTATGTACATGATGTAATGTACCAAAAGAAGAAAGAAAAAGCACAAGAAAGAAAATGGTTATTAAAAACACGACGTCTTTGAACATTTGAATTTTTTTGTGACAACAATTGAGAGTAGTATGGACAATAATTTGGCAAAACAAGTATTGATGTGATTGGATTTATTGATATGTGTCATAACATTTAACAGAGGTTAACAGTGTTGAAACAGGAGCATCCTATGGGGGCCTGTGTATAGTGCGTCGCTCTCAAACAGTCTCTGTTTGGTTTTTTGGTTGTTTTCACTAAAGTGAGCCAGTCAGTTTGAGCGGCAGCACCACGTAATCACCAGGATTAAATGAAACAGTGAGTTTATTGAATATTGAACATTAGATTCGTATTGGTGTGCAGAGGGTCAAATTTTCTTACAGTATTGTAAATGACAATGCCATTTATTTATGATAAAAAAAGCCATGGCATTGCCAATAGCTCTACCTTTAATAATGCAGAGACCATTGCATTTTAAATGCTTGGTTTTTTGTGGGTACGCCTGTGGCCTCCTCCCTTACAGCATGTCGACGCCTGATTTTTCACGTTATATTGGTAGATAAGGCCCAAAATGTGACTTCTCATATTGCAAGTGTTATGTTTGATATTACGATTGATTCTTTCCATGTAGCGGATAATAACTGTTTTTGCAGTGTTTAAAACTGCGATATTTTCACAAATTTGTTTGTGAAGTAATCACACTTGTCACTCCAGCTAGTGCAAAAGGAAATTTTTTTAGTGTTGGATTGTAAAATTGCTCAAAACAGTTCAACAGCATAGAACATCATAACCGGAAATGATCTCTCCTTTCGTTCTTCCTCCCCAGAACTTTCGCCCATCCAGTTGCTACACTCCTCCTACTCCCATCATCTCCTTCCCCCTTATTGTTCCCATCCTTTTCGCAAATATCCTTTCACTGTCAAACGTCCTTGCCCTATCCCAGGACATCCTGCCCACTGTCATCCTTCACCTGCGAACACCCTCCCCCTCCCCAAGGGAGCGATAGGCCCACATCTGACTCCCCCCACCCCAAACCCCCTCCCTCCACTCTCCTTCCCGGCAGCCCATCCTAACCATGGCATCCCCGAAAAAGCCCCAAACAATGATAAAAACAACACCCCCGTCACGCAAGGGGTATGAGCCAGACAGAGGCTAACACCCTATATAAAACCTAACTATCACTACCTCCCCTGCCCACTACGCTCCTATCTTGTCCTGCCACGTCATTCCCCTCCACAAACGTTCCCCTGGAAAGACTGGGCTGCGCCCTTGTTTCCAATGGCACTCCATTCTAGAAAGTGATTTGCTGCAGTCTCTTCGAGGAATTAGTTTCTGTCGGCAAAGCCTTCAACTTCGGAAGACACAGACCCTTGGTCTGGGGTCACAGCCGGACAGAAAACCAGGCACACCCAGAGCTTACAGCACGTGCTGGGAATGGATAGAAAATTCGCCTTCCGGTTTGGGGACACTGCCTGACACTTTTCTCCAAATGCCTTTTAGAGCACCTGCTTTATCCGCGTCGTCCAACTAACAGTGACATTAAGCATATAGCAGCTAAGTCTGTATTACTGCTGTCACAGCTCATAGGCGACATCTACACCGCTTTGTGCTGATCTTCGGTGAGATTAGAAGCTTTTAGAAGCATTGCACTCATTGACTGCCAGTTATAGTTCTGCCTCCAAAGGAGAAAATCAGCCTTATTTAATTAACTCTCATGTCAACTCCTTACATGGGCACGAGTAAGTGTTATCTGAAACTATTCTTTTTTAGGACATCACCCCTGGGAAAATGGTCAGCAAGTTCAAGCCTATGCCCTTTGATGAAACACAAACTATTTTTGCTGATACACTTTTATAACTTTTTCATGGTACAATTCGTTTTCACAACAAAAGAAAACAAGCATTTGCAATGCAATTGGTCTTGCATTTGCGAGAGTTTAAGCTATGGGCGTTGCAAATGACAAACCGCCCGATTCATCAAACAAACCGCCCGATTCATCAAACAAAATTGCGCTCGCAAAGGGCCAGATTCTGAGAATCTGGCCCTTTGCGAGTGCGATTTTTGCATTTGGGATTCAGCATCCCAAATGAAAAAATCGCTAATTGCGATCTCGCAATTTTGCGAGGAATTACGTTTAAGGAATCTCTATTTGAGATTCCTTAAATGCAATTCATCATCCAATTTTTTTTTGCGAATTCGCAATTTCTGGCCGCAATTTACCGCGAGGTCAGACCTCGTGGTAAATTGCGAAAACTCAGAAAAATGCATTTAAATGTATTTTTCTGAGTTGCTTGTTACACACACACATGTCCTTTGGACATGTGTGTGTGCAACACCTGTGTAAAATTTCATTTGAGGGGTGCTACAGGGTGTCCTTTGGACACCCCTGGCACCCTTCAAATCGCTATCTTATTTGCGATTATCAAATTGCTAATCGCAAATAAGGAATACTCTCCATTCATTCATATGGGCCTTTTGGCCCATAGGAATGAATGGCGAGTTATTCCTTATTTGCGATTAGCAATTTGCTAATCGCAAATAAGGAATATGTAGGAATCGCATTTCTTTATACAATTTCTACATGAATCCCGTTTTGCGAGTCCTTAATAGCGATTCGCTATGAATCGCTATTAGGGGCTCGCAAAACGGGAGAATGATGAATCAGGCTGTAAGCCTTTTATTTCTAGGATGGTCAAGAAAGATAAGCTAAGGCACATGGTTTTGAGGCGAATTGTTTCTGATTCAAATCTGACCGGGCAGCCAAGATATCTGAGTAATAATGCAAAACCGGCAAGTGTTCGAGATTTCTGAGTGCTGGAACAAATGTCTGCATGTCTTAAGGATTATTCCGAAATAGTACGAATTCAAGCATGCATTTATTTTTTGGGAATGACTGTGAAAATCTAAACATGCTGCAAGATTACAGAAAGATGAGGTGAATCTAATAATTAAGGATTACCGAGGAACTGGGCAAATATGAACATGCACCAAGGATTAGTAAGTGATGGGGTAAATTGGAAAATGTATTAAGGATTCCTAACTGATGGTGCAAGCAATTCTGATTTAAGGGTAAAAAGTATCCTCAATATTTATGAGTAATGATGCAAATCCAGGCACACCTTAAAGATGTCTGACTATTTCTGTAAATCCCAGCACACACCGATTATGGCTGAGAGGGGGTGCACATTTGGGTATATACTAGAAATTAGTGAGTGATGGTGTGAATCTGAACATGCACTAATGGCTACTAAACGAGGAGGCAAATCTTAATATGCACTAGAATTACTAAGTGTTAAACTGAACACACACTAATGATAAGGGATGGTTCAACGAGGTGGCCATGTGCCCAAGACTTTTAAGTGATTAGGCACATCAATGCCAGCACTCGAGGTTGCAATGCACATATCTGAACACACATTCATAAGTGAATGTTAGTGCAAATCTAAGCATGTAGGAAGGGTAACTGAATGACGGGCTATATTTGAAAACACACTGATAACTGCTAAACAACGGGACAAATCTAAAAATGAAGTAAGGATAAAAGTGCAAAATGCATCTCTACGCTTTCTTTTGTAATGTGTGCACTGGCATAATTGTGGTATTTATTGAAATGTTATAAGCACACTTTACGTAATGTTGACCACCCCTAGTAAAACACTGAGGGGCAGATTTATGTTAACTGGCGCATCCCCAGGGATGCGCCAGTTAACGTGCGCCACAGTGCGCCACAGCTCCGCCACCCATGGTGCGCCGCATTTATAATGCGGCGCACCATGGTGCAAAAACGGCACAGATGCATGACGCATCTGTGCCGGAAATGTGGTGCATTGCTGGAGTTGCGTCGCAAGCGCGTCGCAGCTCCAGCAAGGCTCGGGGGTACACCATGTGCACAATGCTGCGTCAAGACCTACGCCTGCTTCAAGCAGGCGCAGGGTTTTGACGCAGCATTGCCCTGAAAGTGACTGAGTGAAATCTCATAGATTTCACTCAGCCACTTTCAGGAGGCGTTCCTGCGCAGGAACGCCCCCCCCCCTGCGCAGGAACGCCTCCTTATGGCGCAGTGCTTTACAACGTGACGCATCTCCTAGATGCGTCACGTTGTAAATAGGGTGCATTGTTTGCGCCGCAGTTGCGTCAAATAAAGTGACGCAATTGCGGCGCAAAGAGGCGCAATGGCCTCATAAATCTGCCCCATACTGTAGCAATATGGCGGTACTCCTTTATATATTGAGGACATTCTTTGCACAATTGTGCACACTCATGGTGTAGTGCTTGCAATAGCATAATGCACACAATGGTTGGTGTTGTAACATTGTGCTCTGATGTGATGTTGTTTTAAATGAACTAATGTTAAGATGCTATATTTCGATTTTGTAACATTCCACTATGGGAGTTATTCATGGGACCGATATTGAATTTAGGTGTAGGGGAGTGAATCACCCTCATTGTATAGGTACTTGATGTACCGTTCTTATGTTATTCTAAAGGGGCTTCGGCGTGCTGGCAGGAACTCCTACTTTGGATAATAAGAGTGTAGCAAGTCTGATTGTTCTGTTTGGCTGTATTTCTGGCACTGAGGTTAACGATGTCTTCTGAGCACGGCAGAGAGCAGTGGCATGGGAGGGGCAAAGAGAGGCTATAGACTGGGAAGTAGTGGGTGACTAGTGGCCATTTACTTTGTTCAGCTGCAGTCCCTTGTGCTTATTAACCCTGGATCACTGAACAGTTAGTCTTATTAAATGTATTGCCGACGATTCCACATTACCATAATACCGTGCAGGGTGGGTGCGGCCCTGAGGACAAATCTTGCAGTGTTCCAAGTTTAAATATATTTCACCATTGCAGACTCATGCTTCGTTTCTGAGAAACAGATGTGCTCTTACTGTGGACAGGGTGTGAGAGCGCGAGAAGTCAGCCACACTGAATAGTGCCAGCCACCACCACTCTGTGCCCGGACTGACCTGTGTGCGTCCTCAGATGAGGGTTCAGATGCGAGGACTTGCTGTACACCTTGCCGCAGCCGGAGTCGGGGCACTTGTGCTTTTTCTGCGGCAGCTCTGGTCCCTCCTATGCTTCTCTGAATTTTTTTCCAAAGTTCTCTCTCTCCCTCTTAGTCAAAGTCTGGGGATATAAAATTAACACACCGCTGCAAATATGAGCACCAATAGTGCAATGTTTTTGAATTACTTCCTTATCTGGCTGGTTACTGGTGTGGGTGCCGACTGCGGACCTAAAAGAGATAAATCAAAAATAATCCCCAGGCGGAGACAACCCAGATGTAGTGTGGGGAGATTAGGGCCTGGGCAGGCTTGTTGCGTGCGCGGGGGCAGGAGCAGAGCACACAAGGAATCACTCCACACCGGTGCTCTGTGCCGGAAGTGACACCCACGAGCGGGCGCTCCTATTTATTTTAACCCCGCAGTCCACGCCTGGCCGGAGGATTAGTGCATCAACTCAGCGGCATCTAGACCGCTAACTATCACATCCCTATCCAACTCAGTCCTTGAAACAGTACATATTCAACTAGTTCAACCGACAAATACACAGTCTTGGTACTTGCATGGTCCTCGAGGTGCGGTGACCGGGTGTCGCTCAGCAGACAAAGTCCCGCAGGCCCTGGCTCAGACGAGGGTTCGGCCTCAAGCTGTATCTCTGGGGGCAGCCACGCAGCCGCTGTCAGGGTCCTGGTTTTCTGGATGTGGGCCGGCCAGAGGTGAGGTGTTGGCCTCTGACGTCTGCCTGTCTCCGCTGCTTCCCGGTCTTCCATTGGTGCTCTTGGGCGCTCGGACAGCTGGGGCACTTGATTGATCATCAGAGGGGTTCCCGGGGTGTTCTGCCGGGACGTCTTTGAACCAGGAGATGTTCTGGGACACCTCTTCTCCTCCTCTCCGGGCGGGTACCATGGTTCCACGGTTTTCGGTGACTGTCCACTACCTTGTTCTTAGTTTGTTCTGAAATTCCCTCCCGGACTGTGGTCTCGCAGGAGGACGGTGGCCCCTGTGCCGAGCATCCTCGGGGTGGCATGGCGGTGGAGGCTTACTTGTTGGTTCTGGCGGGCTCTCCGATCCTGCACGTCTTCAACTTCCAGTGGGGATGGTGACCACCTCGGGCAGGTCGGTATCAGGTCTCTTCTCGGGCCATGGAGCATGAGTGCCCACGGCCTTCTCTATGTTGTGCAGGGGGGTGTACTCCGGTATTCTCTCAAGAACTTGTGGAGTCTCTGTTCCGGGTCCGCCTGCTCAACTACTGCGAAGCATAACATCTTGTTGAGGGTACGCATGAAACGTTCAACATCGCCGTTGGCCTGTGGCCACTGTGGGGTGACCCGTCGGTGATAAATTCCTCACTGTCTCAGAAACATGGCAAACTCAGCACCTTGCAACGGTGGCCCGTTGTTGCTCCGTACCTCGTGAGGAAAACCGAACATGGCGAATACTTTTTCCTGAACTGGTCCTACATGGTTGAAGGAAGTGGACACGACAGGCTCTACTATGGGGTACTTTGAGAATGCGTCCATGAATATTAGTGTGTGCTTCCCTCCGGGAAAACTCCCAAAGTCCAGGCTCACCTTGGACCAGGGGACAGTGCATACCTCTTCGGTGATCCCGGGGATTGGTCTCTCTGGGGCACTGCTTAGTTGGCACGGCGGACAGTGGCGGACCTATTCCTCGACCATGTTCTCCAGCTCAGGGAACCAGACCTTTTCCCTCATCTGTGCTTTCATTTTGGTCACTCCCTGATATCCTTCATGGGCTAACTGGACTGCCCTGTGGTTAAGGGCTTGCGGTATCACCAACCTGGACCCTGTCAGCAGGAACTCGTCACTTGTCGCTCATTCCGTATTGGCAAAATCTTCGTTAGGCTGTCACGGTCTTCTGGGTCCCAGGAATTGGCCTGGTAAAGGTAGTTCGTCCACGACCCCTCTTGGACAGCTCGCAGGGTCCTGGTGTACACTACGTCAGTAGCGGCGGCCTCTTTGATGTCGTCCAGGGTCATTCTCTGGGGGCATGCCGCTAGAGATATCAGGTGGGAGTAGTGTTTGACATCGTCGGTGTCTTCTTGCATGTCAGGCGGAACTGGGTGTCTTGATAGGAAATCATCCCAGTTTCTTGGCTCCTGGCAGGTACACTACCTCCATTTCGTATGGCTGCAGCTGAACCGCCCAGCGCTCAATGCGTGGAGGTGGGTGAGGCACCGTTCCTTTGACCATGGTGAACGGCTGTCCTTTGAGGTACAGATGAAAATGGCTGCAAGCCCATTTGATGGCTAAGGCCCCTCGCTCGATTTGAGCATACTTCGTTTCGGTGGGTGTTAGAGATTTGCTGGCGAAGGCTAAGGCCTCCCAGTGATCGGGTTCGTGTTCTTGAGCCGGCACTGCCCCGAGTCCTAATGGGCTTGCTTCAACCAGTACTTCTGTTTGTTTTGCTGGATCGAAGTATGCAAGCGTTGTTTCTCCCAGAAGGGCGTCCTTTATGCCTTGGAATGCCTCTTCTTCTCTTTAGCCCCACTGCCAGATGGCATCTGCTCTTGTGAGGGCCTGTACCGGTTCAGCTCGGGTGGCCAGGCCGGGGATAAACCTCCCGCAGTACCTGGCCATGCCCAAAAAGCTCCGTATTTCCGTTGGTGTTGTCGGCAGGGGGGCATCCTTGATGGCCTCGGGTTGACTTGGATGCCTTCCTGGTTGAACACATACCCTTCCTGGTTGAACACATACCCGAAGAGCTCAAGGGATGGCTGGAAGACCTGACATTTGTCTTTGTGCAGGGTTGCTCCATAGCCGCTGAGGCGCTTCAGTGTGTCGCGGAGATGTTTGTGGGGGTCAGCGGCTGTTGCTGAGTGGATCAGAATGTCGTCGCTCATGTTTAAGACTCTGTGTAGGCCCGATAGCAGTTCTCATATCGTGTTCTGGAACACTTCGGCTGCCGAGGATATTCCGAAATTCAAACGTTTGTACCTCCGTAGTCCTAGATGGGTGCTTAAAGTGGTGATGTAATGGCTTTCCTCTGATAGGGGAAGTTGGTGATATCCTGCGTTCAAGTCAATTTGGACCCATTGACATCCATCTGCGATGATGTCATCCATCATTGGTGTAATATGGCACTCCCTTCGAATGGCCTTGTTCGGCAGCCTCATGTCAATACAGAGGAGTATGGCTCTGGGCTGTTTCGGCTTTTCGGCGATGACCATTGGGGACACCCAGGGCGTGGGTCTGGATACTTTTTCAATGACGCCTTGTTTTTCCAGTGCCTCTAACTCCTTTTCCACCAGCGGACGTAGGTGGAACGGGATTCTTCTACAGCGCAAGGCGACTGGGGTGATTGTCTTGTCAATGTGTAGTTTGATGGGGTCACACTTGATGCGCCCGAGCCCCTGGAAGAGTTCAAGGAATTGGCTGAGTAGCTCTTCTACCTGGTGATTCTGGATCCTCCTTGCGAAAGAGATGAGTCCCAGGTCTTCAGCGGTGTGTCTGCTCAATAGGGTATCTGCTTCCCTATCTATGACATGGATTGTTGCCGTTACTTCGAGATCATCTGTGTTCATGGATACAGAGATTTTTCCTTTTAGCGGGAGCCGTGTGTCTGCCCCGTACGCATAGATTCTGGTTTTGGATGGCATCACTGGAGGGCGTGGCCGCAGATGGCGATATTGTTGGAGGCCCATGACATTTACTGTTGCTCCAGTGTCAATGACTGCCTTTATCTCTGTTCCCGCGACGTGAACCATACACGTTGGCTGTGGCCGGCGGCGTTGTTTGAGCTCCCTCGCAAAGGATACTAGGTACACGTCTGCGCCATCATCTTCTGAGGAGTCTTCCATTGTCTCCAGGTGTCTCCTGCTTTTTCTCTGTGTATCTTCGGATGGTGTGTGTTCTGTCACGGACAGTTGTCGCATCGCCCGTGTCGGGGCTCTTTGATTTCGGAAGTTCCCGCCCATGGTGCACCTTCGGCATACAGTGGCGAAGTGGTTGGGTATCCCACAGTTGGTGCAGGTCTTTCATTGTGCTGGGCAGTCCTTCGCGGCGTGTGGTTCATGTCTGCAGTTTCCACCTCTTGGTTTGGAGGTATCTGGCTTTGGTCTCCTGAATGAATCTCCCTTTTGCTTGGCTCTGAGGGCATCAACTTGTTCTGTCTTGATGGTGTCAGAAGGAGGCCCTTAAGGGCATTCTAGAGCCAA